>NW_022437059.1:4705000-4719293 GCF_009761245.1 Sapajus apella
AAAAAAAAAAAAAAAAAAAAATACAAAAATTAGCTGAGTGGTAGGGGCTCAGAAGGCTGAGGCAGGAGAATCGCTTGAATTCAGGAGGCGGAGGTTGCAGTGAGCCAAGATTGCACCACTGCACTCCAGCCTGGGCAACAGAGCGGGACTCCACCTCAATAAATAAATAAATAAAATAAGGTTACCAACAGGTTGAAAGTAAAAGTGTGAGAAAAGATATGCAACATAAACCAAAAGAAGCTTATATTAAAATCAGACATAGTTAACTTAAAGGCAAAAAGCATTATTAGAAATAATGGCGTTTTGTCAATAACTTTAATTTACCAGGACATTAAAACATTTCTAAATTTGTATGCACTTAACAAAACCTCAAATAATATACAGCAACTGAGCTACAAGGAAAAATGGACACATTCACATAGTGGGAGATTTAGCACACCTCTCTCAATAGAGTATTCCTCTTTCAGAACTGATGGAAAAAGTCAGTAAGGGTCAGGTGCAGTAGCTGATGCCTGTAGTCCCAGCACTTTGGGAGGCTGGGAGGGGAGGACTGCATGAGGCCAGGAGTTCAAGACCAGCCTGGGCAACATAGAGAAACCCCTCATCTCTACAAATACTAAAAACAAAAAATTAGCTGAGCATGGTGGTGCATGCCTGTAGTTCCAGCTACCCAGGAGGCTGAGGTGGGACAATTGCATGAGCCCAGGAGGTTGAGGCTAGAGTGAGCTATGATGGCATCATTGTACTTCAGCCTAAGAGACAGAATGAGACCATGTCTTTCTCTAAAAAAGAGAAAGATCAGCAAGGATATAGAAAATTTAACATGAGCAGCAAATTTGATTCAACAAGCATATAGAGTCCACTATACTCAACAACTTCAAATTATAAATTATTTGCAAGCACATTTGGAACATTTAAAAAACTGGACAGATTGTTTTATAAAGCAGATTTCTTCCAGCTACTTGGGAGGTTGAGGCAGGGAAATTGCTTGAACCAGGGAGGTGGAGTTTGCAGTGAGCCAAGATCACACTACCGCAGTCCTTCCTGGGTGACAGAGCAAGACTCAAAGTATGTTTCTTGCCTACACTATAGTTAGGCTAGAATCAGTAACAAAAAGGTAACTGAGAAGTTCCTATATTTACAAGTTAAATACAGCCGGGCAGGATGACACATGCCTGCAGTCCCAGCTACTCAGAGGCTGAGGCCACAGGATCCCTTGATTGCAGGAGTTCGAGGCTGTAGTGTGCTAAATACACTTCTAAATGACCCACAAAATAAATCACAATTGAAGTTAGAAAATATTTTGACCTGAATGATAATGTAAAATGTCACAAAGCAAGGCCAGTGCCGTGGCTCAAACCTATAATCCCAGCACTTTGGGAGGCCAAGGCAGGCAGATTGCTTGAGGCCAGGAGTTCAAGACCAGCCTGGCCAAAGTGGTGAAATCACATCCCTACCAAAAAAAAAGTAACAAAGAGGATGAGCACAGTAGCTCACACCTGTAGTCCCAGGACTCTGAGAGACCAAGGTGGGAAAATTGTTCAAAGCCATGAGATCAAGACCAGCCTGGCCAAGATGACAAGACAGTCTCAAAAAAAAAAAAAAAAAGCCAGGTGTTGGTGGCCCACACCTGTAGTCCCAGCTACTCAAGAGGCTCAGGTTGGAGGATCGCTTGAGTCCAGGAGTTCAAGGCTGCAGTTATTCATAATTATGCCACTGTACTCCAATAGCCTGGGTGACAGAATGAGACCCAGTGTCTTTTTTTTTCTGTTTCCTGAGACATTCTCGCTCTGTCACCCAGGCTGGAGTGCAATGGTGTGATCTTGGCTGACTGCAACCTCCACCTCCCAGATTCAAGCAATTCTCCCAACTCAGCCTTCTGAGTAGCTGGGATTACAGGTGCCCACCACCATGCTCGGCTAATGTTGTATTTTTAGTAGAGAAGAGGTTTCACCATGTTGACCAGGCTGGTCTCTTAACTCCTGACCTCAGGTGATCCACCCACCTCAGCCTCCCAAAGTGCTGAGATTACAGGCATAAGCCACTGTGCCCTACCGACCTGGTCTCTTAAAAAAAAGGTTTTTTTTTTAAATAGCATATGCCCCAATTTATGGGGTATGACTAAAAATGTGCTCAGAGGCCAGGCGTGGTTGCTCACACCTGTAATCCCAGCTCTTTGGGAGGTTGAGGCAGGTGGATTGCTTGAGCTCAGGAGTTTGAGACCAGCTGGCCAACATGGTGAAACCCCATCTCTACTAAAAATACAAAAAATTAGCTGGGTGTGGTGGCGAGCACCTGTAATCCCAGCCACTAAGGAGGCTGAGGCCAGAGAATCGCTTGAACCTGGGACGTGGAGGTTGCAGTGAGTGGAGATTGTGCCATTGCACTCCAGCCTGGGTGACAGAGGAAGATTCTGTCTTAAAAAAAAAAAAAAAAAAAGAAAGAAAAAAAAATGCTCACAAGAAAATATGTAGTCTTAAGAGCACATAAGAAAAAAGCGCCTGGGTTTTGTGGCTTACACCTGTAATCCCAGGGCTTTGGGAAGCCAAGGAAGGAGGATTGCTTGAGCCCAGGAGTTTGAGACCAGCCTGGGCCCCATAGGGAGACTCCTGTCTCTTTCAAAATAAGTAAGTAAATAAGTAAATAAATAAATAAAAAATTTAGGATGAAAGAAAAGCTGAGAATTTGTGAGTTCTGCATCCATCTCAAGAACCTAGAACAATAAATTAAACTGAAAGGATTTAGAAGAATGGAAATGTGCAGTGCACATAGAGATGTCTGGAAGAATATATATGTAAAATGGTAATGGCTTTAAAAAATCTCTTGGGGTGATATTTTTGAGTTAATTTTATTTTTCTCTGTTGTTCAAATAAGCTAGAACAAATAATAAAGCCATTGTAATTTTTGGGAAAAAAAACACTGGAGGAATTTTTTTTTTTTTTTTTGAGACAGAGTCTTGCTGTCACCAGGCTGGAGTTCAGTGATGTGATCTGGGATCACTGCACATCCACCTCCCAGGTTCAAGCGATTCTCCTGCCTCAGCCTCCCTAGTAGCTGGGACTACAGGTTTGCACCACTTTGCCCGGCTAATTTTTGTATTTTAGTAGAGACAGGGTTTCACCATATTGGCCAGACTGGTCTCAAACTTCTGACCTTGTGATCCACCGCCTCAGCCTCCCAAAGTGCTGGGATTACAGGCATGAGCCACCGCTCCCGACTAAAATTTTTGGTTTTTTTTTTTGAGACTGAGTCTCACTCTGTCACCCAGGCTAGAGTACAATGGCAAAATTTCAGCTCACTGCAACTTCCACCTCCAGGGTTCAAATGATTCTCCTGCTTCAGCCTCCTGAGTAGCTGGGACTACAGGTGCCTGCCACCACACCATCTAATTTTTGTATTTTTAGTAGAGACGGAATTTCATCTTGTTGGCCAGGCTGGTCTAAAACTCTACACCTCAAATGATCCATCCGCCTTGGCCTCCCAAAGTGCTGAGATTACAGGAACGACCCACCAGGTTGACCCACCATGCCCTGCCTGAGGAAAATGTTTACGAAATAATTGAGATCATTATGGTACCACCACCACCAGAAGCTACAAGCAAAATACTGAAAAACTCAACCTCATATCTGAAATTTTTCTACTTGATTAAAAATACTATGAGCAGGCCAAGGTTCAGTGGCTCATGCTTGTACTCCCAGCACTTTGAAAGGCCAAGTCGGGTGGATCACCGAGGTCAGGAGATCGAGACTATCTTGGCTAACACGGTGAAACTCCATCTCTGCTAAAAGTACAAAAAATTGGCTGGGCGTGGTGGCTCACGCCTGTAATCCAAGCACTTTGGAGGCCAAGGCGGGTGGATCACCTGAGGTCGGGAGTTCAAGACCAGCCTGACCAACATGGTGAAACCCCGTCTTAAAAAAAATAAAAATAAAAAAAAAAATTAAAAAAATTAGCTGGAAGTGGTGGCACACGCCTGTAGTCCCAGCTATTTGGGAGGATCAAACAGGAAAATTGCTTGAACCACAGGAGGTGTGGAGATTGCAGTGAGCCAAGATTGCCCCACTGCACTCCAGCCTGGGCTACAGAGAGAGACTCTTAAAAAAAAAAAAAAAAAAAAAAAAACTATGAACTAAAGTAAAGACAAATAACAAACTGGGAAAAATATTTACAACTCATCACAATGGCTAATCTCTTTAATATTAATATTTTTAAAAAATACAAATCAGGCTGGGCACAGTGGCGCATGCCTGTAATCCCAGTACTTTGGGAGGCTGAGGTGGGAAGATCACCTGCGGTTAGGAGTTCAAAACCAGCCTGGCCAACATGGAGAAACCCTGTCTCCATTAAAAATACAGAAAGTAGCCAGGCGTGGTGGCTCAAGCCTGTAATCCCAGCACGTTGGAGGCAGAGGCAGGCAGATAACGAGGTCAGGAGTTCAAGACCAGTCTGACCAACATGGTGAAACCCTGTCTCTACTAAAAATACAAAAGTAGTCGGGTGTGGTGCCATGAATCTGTAATCCTAGCTACTCAGGAGGCTTGAGCAGAATTGCTTGAACCCAGGAGGCGGAGGTTGCAGTGAGCCAAGATCTTGCCACTGCACTCCAGCCTGGGTGACACAAAAAGATTCCATCTAAAAAAAAATAAATAATAAAAAATAAATAAATAAAGTAGCCAGGAGGTGCGGTGGTGGCTCACGCCTGTAATCCCAGCACTTTGGGAGGCCGAGGTGGGCGGATCATGAGGTCAGGAGTTCAAGACCAGCCTGGCCAACATGGTGAAACCCTGTCTCTACTAATAATACAAAAATTAGGTGGGTGTGGTGGTGAGCACCTATAAGCCCAGCTATCCGGGAGGCTGAGGTAGGAGAATCGCTTGAACCCGGGAGGTGGAGGTTGTAGTGAACCAGGCCACTGCACTCCAGCCTGGGCGACAGAGCTACTTTGAGGGGCTCTGCAATGCACAATGCACCCAACTGTCCTATTGCATTTTCTTTTATTTTTCTTTCTTTTTTTGAGACAGAGTCTCGCTCTGTCGCCCAGGCTGGAGTGCAGTGGCACGATCTTGGCTCACTGCAACCTCCACTTCCCACTTCCTCCTGCATCAGCCTCCCGAGTAGCTGGGACTGTGGACGCCACCATGCCCTGCTAATTTTTGTTTTTGTTTTTGTTTTTTTTTTTGAGACGGAGTTTCGCTCTTGTTGCCCAGGCTGGAGTGCAATGGCGCGATCTCGGCTCACCACAACCTCCGCCTCCTGGGTTCAGGCAATTCTCCTGCCTCAGCCTCCTGAGTAGCTGGGATTACAGGCATGCGCCACCATGCCCAGCTGATTTTTTGTATTTTTAGTAGAGACGGGGTTTCACCATGTTGACCAGGATGGTCTCGATCTCTTGACCTTGTGATCCACCCGCCTCGGCCTCCCGAAGTGCTGGGATTACAGGCGTGAGCCACCGCGCCCGGCCTGTATTTTTTTAAAAATAGGTACCAGGTTTTATCATATTGGCCAGGCTGGTCTCAAACTCCTGACCTTGTGATCCGCTCACCTTGGCCTCCCAAAGTGCTGGGATTGTAGGAGTGAGCCATCACACCTTCGGCCCCTATTGCATTTTCTAGAATTGAGCTATTCAGTTATTAATCCTGTTTGATTCCTTTTTTTTTTTTTTTCTTTTTTTTTTTGGAGATAGAGCATTGCTCTGTTGCTGAGGCTGAGTGCAGTGGTGCAATCTCACCTCACTCACTGCAACCTCCACCTCCCGGGTTAAAGCAATTCTCCTGCGTCAGCCTCCCCCCGGAGTAGCTGGGACTACAGGTGCACACCACCACGTCCCGCTAATTTTTTGTTTTTTAGTAGAGACATGTTTTTTTTTACCATGTTGCCCAGGCTGATCTCGAACTCCTGAGCTCAGGCAATCCACCCGACTCAGCCTCCCAGAGTGCTAGGATTACAGGCCTGAGCCACCACACCTGACTCAATTCCATTTTATAACTATTTTAGGATAATGTCCATGAGGACAGGAAATCCACCTGCCTGGGAATCCACTGTAGTTCCATGCCTGGAACATATTAGAAACTCCATAAACATTTGCTCATGAATGAGTTCTTCCTCTGAAAAACAGTGAGGCTCAGGCCTGCATACTCTTCCTTCAGCCTTCTCAATTTTAGCTTCTTGTCTCATGTGAGCATTACTTAATAATAAGCTAAATCCATAGCTTAAAAATAAACATTTCTCTAAAAGAGGCATATCCTACAGAGATGCAACTATGCCTATAATAGAGGTAGGCCTATGTTTATAACAGAGACTGTACTTTGTATTATCATACATATTATGTGCTGTGCTTTACTAAATGGTTTAATAAGACGATTTTCATTGTTTTAATGAAACAAAAACAACATGCAACTTTATAGACAGCTTTTCTGGTGATTACTTTATGTATCAAGATCCTCATTGATGTTAAAATATTGATTGAACATTTAATCTGTGGCAGGCGCTATTATTAGGTTTTAGAAGTACAGCATTGAACAAGATAGATACACAATCCCTACCCTGATTGAGCTTCCAGGCTATCAAGACAATTATACAGTTAATAAAGTATGATGAGTAGTTACCATAGAAGTATTCTTAGGGATACAGGTCTTCTGCCTGCACTTAAACAAGAGCAGCTCTATATTTATCATTTTTATAATTTGAGACTCCAGGAAAGGTTTTGTTGTTTTATTGTTTTTTGTTTTTTGAGTCAGAGTTTCACTTATTGCCCAGGCTGGAGTGCAGTGATGAGATCTTGGCTCACTGCAACCTCCACCTCCTGGGTTCAAGGGATTCTCCTGCCTCAGCCGCCCAAGTAGCTGGGATTACAGGCACACACCACCACGCCTAGCTAACTTTTTAGTAGAGATGGGGTTTTAGCATGTTGGTCAGTCTGGTCTTGAACTTCTGACTTCGCGTGATCTGCCTACCTCTAGCCTCCCAAAATGCTGGGATTATGGGTGTGAGCCACCGCACCCGGCCTAAGATTTTGTTTGTAAACCTGGCTTCACTACCATATAAAAGTTTTAAAACTGCCATTTATTTTTCTGAATTTCATCCTGGCTGCCTATTATGTAAATGAATGACCATTGCATTTACAGTTATAACTATATAAGCTTTTTCTTTTTTTAATTTTTTAAAATAAAGACGGGGTTTCACCATGCTGGTCAGGCTGGTCTTGAACTCCCGACCTCAGGTGATCCACCCGCCTTGGCCTGCAAAGTGCTTGGATTACAGGCATGAGCCACCATGCCCGGCCAAGCTTTTTTTTTTTTTAATTGAGACAGAGTTTCACTCTGTCACCCAGGCCAGAGTGCAATGGTTCATTCACAGCTCATTGCAGCCTTGACCTCCCAGACTCAAGCCGTCCTATCTCAGCTTCCCAAGTAGCTGGGGACACAGGTGCCTGCCACCACATCCAGCTAATTTTTAAACTTTTTGTGGTGACAAGGTCTATTTTGCCCAGGCTCTTCTCGAACTTCCGGGCTCAAGCAATCCTCCTCCCTTAGGCTCCCAGAGGGCTGGGATTAAAGGTGTGAGCCACCATGCCCAGTCTTAAAAGCCTTATTATCCTCATTTATTTATTTATTTATTTATTTATTTTTATTTATTTATTTTTTTTGAGACGGAGTTTCACTCTTGTTACCCAGGCTGGAGTGCAATGGCGCGATCTCGGCTCACCGCAACCTCCGCCTCCTGGGTTCAGGCAATTCTCCTGCCTCAGCCTCCTGAGTAGTTGGGATTACAGGCACGCACCACCATGCCCAGCTAATTTTTTGTATTTTTAGTAGAGACGGGGTTTCACCATGTTGACCAGGATGGTCTCGATCTTTTGACCTCGTGATCTACCCGCCTCTGCCTCCCAAAGTGCTGGGATTACAGGCTTGAGCCACCGCGCCCGGCATTATCCTCATTTTATAGTTGAGAAAATGCAGTTCACAGAGTTAACTCTCTAAAGTCTTTCGACAATTAAATTGCAAAGCCTCATTCCAAATCTCTGCTCTCTATATCACACCTCAGTGCCTACACCCAAAATGGAATAAATCTTATTTCTCCTAGAAGAGAGATCTCTAGTTAAGAAGTAGAAAGTTTTGCCTTAGCCTTAACCAATATCCAATATGTTTTTAATGAAAGAGATATATAGCATGCTAATAAAAAACAAAAACCACACCATCATCTCAATCAACACGGAAAAACATTTGAAAAAAAATAAGGCCGGGTGCGGTGGTGGATCACGCCTGTAATCCTAGTACTTTGGGAGGCCAAGGCAGGCAGATAGCCTGAGGTCAGGAGTTGGAGACCAGCTTGGCTGACATGGTGAAACCTCGACTCTACTGAAAATGCAAAAATTAGCCAGGCGTGGTGGCCTGTGTCTGTGGTCCCAGTTACCAGGTGGCTGAAGCAGGAGAATCTCTTGAGCCCAGGAGGGGAGGCAGAGGTTGCAGTGAGGTGAGATCACCACTGTCCTCCAGCCTGGGTAAGAGGGAGACTCTGTCTCAAAAACAAACAAAACATAAAACTCCCTTATGAGAAAAACCCTCAATGCAAGAGGGGAACTTCCTCAACCTGATAAAGGCCATATATGAAAAATCTACAGGTAACATATCTAATGGAGAAAGACACTGATTTTCCCCCTAAAGGCAGAACAAGATAAGGATGTCTGCTAGTAACACTCTTACTCAATATTGTACTAGAGATCGGGTGTGGTGGCTCATGCCTGTAATCTTAGCAATTTGGGAGGCCAAGGTGGTGGATCACCTGAGGTCAGGAGTTCGAGACCAGCCTGGCCAACATGGTGAAACCCCATCTTACTAAAAATACAAAATTAGCTGGGCATGGTGGCGTGCACCTGTAATCCCAGCTACTCAGGAGGCTGAGGTAGGAGAATCGCTTGAACCCAGGAGGTGGAGGTTGCAGTGAACTGAAATCGTGCCACTGCACTCCAGCCTGGGTGACAGAGGGAGACTCTGTCTCAAAAAAAAAAAAAAAAAAAAAAAAAAAATCACCAAAGGCTGAAATGATTCACTGAATAAACTGGATATTTATTTTATGTTAAAAAAATTTTGGTCTCACTTTGTCCCTCAGGCTGGAGTGCAGTGGTGTGATCTTGGCTCACTGCAACCTTGAGCTCCCAGGTTAAAGCAGTCCTCCTGTCTCAGCCCCCCAAATAGCTGGGACTGCAGGTGTGCACCACCACTCCCATCTAATTTTTGTATTTTTTTGTAGAGATGGGGTTTTACCATGTTGTCTAGGCTGTTTTCGATTTCCTGGGCTCAAGCCATCCACCCACCTCGGCGTTCAAAAGTGCTGGGATTACATGTGTGAGTCACTACACCCGGCCAAACAGGGTATTTAAATTGAATCTACAATTAATATGTTTAGATTTTATTATTTTTTTGAGAAGGCATCTTGCTGTTATTGCCCAGACTGGAGTGCAATGGCACTATCTCGGCTTACTGCAACCTGCGCCTCTTGGGTTCAAGCGATTCTCCTGCCTCAGCCTCCCGAGTAGCTGGGACTTACAGGCACGTGCCACCACACCCGGCATTTTTGTATTTTTAGTAGAGATGGGGTTTCACCATGTTGGCCAGGCTGGTCTTGAATTCCTGACCTCGTGATCTGCCTGCCTTGGCCTCCCAAAGTGCTGGGATTACGGGCCCAGCCTTGAAATACAACATTTTGCAAAAGGATTACTGAGTACCTACTGTGTGTCATTCACCTGGGTTAGAGAGACAGTATTCCTTCCTAGATTAGTTAATTCCAGATCAAAATATGTCTAGGGGGCTGCGCCAGGTGGCTCACACCAGTAATCCCAGTACTTTGGGAGGCTGAGGCAGGAGGATCGCTTGAGCCTGGGAGATGGAGGATCCAGCGAGCTATGATCGTACCACTGTACTTCTGCGTGGGCTGGAGTGAGTGAGACACTGTCTTAAAAAAAAAAAAAAATCTAGGACTCAGCGAATGACTAGACGAAAGCGCACATTTTGCTGGGATTTGTCTTTTGATTCTGCATGGTTTCTAATATTTAATTTATCAGGAGTTAAACATCCTTTTACGGGATAACTGCATCTAGGCAGGACTATATATAAGCAAAGAAAAAGTCTTCGAAGAGGAAACACACGAATCGCTCGCTTTAGGAAGGCAGTGCCTTGAAAAGTGCCTTGAGCAGCCTGAAGTTCTAAGAGCATTCCAGGTGTGCGAAGGTGTACGGGTTTTCTGCGATTACTTCTCTGAGCATGAACGGAAGTCACCCTTTGTGCCTTCTGCGGTGATTTTAATGACAGGTATCATATATGGGACAGAGTAATCTATTTACATTCTGTTCTTCTCAATGCACTCAAAAGCGGGTAACTAGGTGACAAGAAAAGATCTTATTCAAAGAAGTCTAACGGCAACCGAACGTCTCATCTTCCCATAGTAAAGATGGCGGCGCCTTGAAGTAAGCTACAAGCAACACCACTTCCGTGTTTCCCTTGCGCCCTGGTCCAAGATGGCGGATGAGGCCACGCGACGTGTTGTGTCTGAGATCCCGGTGCTGAAGACAAATGCCGGACCCCGAGATCGGGAGTTATGGGTGCAGCGACTGAAGGAGGAATATCAGTCCCTTATCCGGGTCAGTTGTGTTTCTACTGTCTAACGCGTAGCGGAAGGGTTGCGGGAAATCAGGTGTCCTCAATAATAGGCTCCGTGTGGAAGCTGCTTCCGGTTTTTAAGTTTAACGCCTAAATTATAGAAATGGGACGATTGCGGGGTTGGGGGACTAAGGAGAGATGGTGGGGAAAGAGCAAAAAAGACTCAGGTGAGGTGCACAGTGGGGCCAGACCTTGCGGCTAAAAGCAGCAATTATTTTTGGGATACGCCTCCCCGGAAGGTGACGTGTCTCCCCGGCTCCAGGTGTTTGTTCACCTGGATGTAGGAGAGGTGGTCAAAAATCCTCGGGGCGCCAAGCCTCAGTCCGCATCTATCTGCTCCCTCCTTCATTCTTTCAAACCACATTAGGGCTGAAAATTCAAGTAGGTGTTAACTACACAGAGTTGGGGAGTTTAGCTCTTAGTTAGAAACGGGTGGTCTCACCTAATCTCTCTACTGTGGGAGGATAAGAAAGATTGTCTTTTTATAGTCGTTTCGGTCTGCTTCAAAGGCCAGCAGTTCTAATTCTCCTACCTCATGTATTCATTCACTTAAAAAAAATTACTGTGCATACAGAACCTAGGGAGAAGATACCAAGCCGAATAAGGTAGAACTTACTGAGGTAGACAAAACCAGATCACTAGAATACAGTGTTAAGTGGAGAAAGATGGAGACAGATAGGGACAGACGTAAAGCGATAAATGGCTAGGATGTTTTGAGACTATGAGGGGAGATACCCAGCTTGCATTTGGTCACGGAAGGCTTCCTGGAAGAGGTAATGCTTGAGCTGAAACTTAACGAGTAAACATAAGTTAGCCTGATAAAACATAAGAGTGGAAGGACATTCAAGGCAAAAGGGACAGCATGAGCAAAAGCATAGGATCTAGAAATGGCACTGGCATGATGTGTTTGAAGAAACAAAGTAGCTCTGAGTTGTTAGAGCATCAAATGTGAGGTAGGCAATGGTAGATAAAGCTAGGAGACAGGTTCGCGCACTTTAATTTTCTCTTGGAGGCTTTGGGATGCCGTTAAAGGATTTTAAGCTGAGGAACAACATGGCCAGATTTGCGTTTAGGTTAGTTGCATTGGCAATAAGGGGAAAATATAATTGTCAGGGACAAGATTGAAGGCAGGAGACAAGTTAGGAGGCTGTCATTAATCTCAGCAAAACAAAAGGCAATCTAAACTAGGCAGTTGTAGCAAAGCTAGAGAGAAGAGGTAGATTTGAAGAATATTCAGAAGGTAAAATCAGCATGACATCATTGATTAGTGGAGTAAGGGATAGAGAGGGTCAAGGATGATTCCCAGGTTTTTCCTTGGGTGAATGCTAACACTGCCACCTGAAATTGGTAATTCAGAAAGTGTATCCGAAGGAATATTATAAATTCCAAATGGAAATGCTGAGTTTGAAGTATTTGCGAAATGAAGGTCGAAATTTCAAAATACAGTTGGGTACTAGAGTCTGAAGTTCTGAGGAAAGACCTAGACCAAAGATAAAAATATGGGAGTCATTAGCATGTGGGTGCTAGTTGAAAACAGGACTATATGAAGCTAGAAGGAAGGGAATCACTCAAGGAAGGGGTCTACTGTTATGAGTTGCAGGATGAGGGCAGACATTATCAGAAGTGAGAGGAGAATCCAGATGATATCTTCAGGTCTTTGCTTGCTAAATTGAGTGGTGGAACCCAAACATTCTATTCTCTGTTATGGACAAACCCCCACTTACCAGTATAGCCTTGTATTCAGCTTTATGTTAGAAAAATTAGATAAACATATTAAAGAAAAGTAACCCCATACTTTTCTTTCGAGAGGGGGACTGCCCTTGACCCCAACTCCTCTCTCAAAGAACCTCATTCTCTGCTTCCAGTATGTGGAGAATAACAAGAATGCTGACAACGATTGGTTCCGACTGGAGTCCAACAAGGAAGGGACTCGGTAGGTAGGGTCTCTTGGGAGGTGTGGGGTAGGAGTCTTAATATGACTTAGGCAATTTAGTATCCTAGTGCCCACTACCAAAGCTGCCCTGTCTCATGTCAGCTGTCTCCACTCCCACAGCTCCCGAGTTCCCCAGTTGCCATTCAATGAGTCTCCCAGGGTGGTGGCCTAAGCAAAGATGTCATTTGAGTATTGGAAGAGTAGGCAAATTAGACTGAGATTTGGTCTTTGTTACAGGTGGTTTGGAAAATGCTGGTATATCCATGACCTCCTGAAATACGAGTTTGACATCGAGTTTGATGTGAGTGTGATGGAGTGGGAAATATGAAAGTTAGTAGTAGGGGAGGGATTAGATGATTGGGAACAAGCTAACCTTTCTTGAAGGTACCAAAGAAAACTGTTAAAATGGGAAGGAAAAGCTGAGGTTTGAGCCAAGCATCAATTACAGTTACTCATCTCTGTGTCCAGAATCCTGGTATGGACATGCTGCTTGGGGAGTTTGCTTAACATTTCAGTTTAATCAAGAAATATGTATGTCTGATTAGATTAGTCCCTCTCTATCCTGATTGTTTGATTAAGGTTTTATCATTTCTCCAGATTCCTATCACATATCCTACTACTGCCCCAGAAATTGCAGTCCCTGAGCTTGATGGAAAGACAGCAAAGATGTACAGGTAGGACTGAATAGGAAATGGCAAGGGGTCAAAGAAGGCCTTAAGGAAGAACTTTGTTGCAGGGAGGGAGAGCAACAGGAAGAATAGCTAAGGATGCTTGGCTTGATGTTTGGGTGATGGGATGATCTACGCATTAAATCAACATGGCAGATTTTTACCTATGTAACAAACTTGCACATCCTGCACATGTACCCCTGAATTTAAAAGCTGAAAGGAAAAAAAAAGGAAGAACTACTGAGACCATCTCAGCCATAGAGACCCCCACCCAGGTGGTGCTGAAGGAATTGAGAAACAGACACCCAGATAGAACAGCAAAGTGGGACTATCGAGGGGGCTAGCAGCTTGCCGAGCTGAGAGCCTCTGGGGGCTGACAGCATTCTGGGCTGAGGGCCTCAGGCAGACTCTGACTCACATACTTATTCTCTCTGAACAGGTGATTATTATTAACAAACAGGTGTTCTGTGTTTTCTCATAGAACCAAGATAAACTAGGTAGGCAGCTGGTGCCTGCTTACCACTGATCAAGGACAAACCAGAAAGTATTCTCCATGAGGGAGCCATGGGGACAGGGTCACATAGCCCCCGCTTAAAGAATTGTTTTAACCTGTGTATGATATTCAATTACTGTCTTGCCACTTTGGAATGCCCCAAGTAGTTTTCTACTGGGGGGGAGGCAGCTAGGTTTTCCTTGCCATCATTCTTCCTAGAAAACATTATATTCTATCATTCATTCAGCAACTCTCAACAAAGAACTTTGGAGGCAGAGATTTTCCCAGGGTCTGCTGGCCTAGTAGGGTGCCAAGCTCTCCTCTGCTGAGCCGAGGCAAACTACTTAGCTGACCTTGTTCTCAATTCTGATCAATAGTAGTCTTCCTATGCCCCCAAGAGGCTGCTGTGCTTTATGGTAAACTTAGCACGTCTTCCACTCCCAGTCTTCCCCTCCCACGATAGCGTGGGAGCTATCTTCTCTCTCTCTAATAAATAGCTTACAGCTTACACACACACACACACACACACACACACACACACACA
>NW_022437059.1:4719393-4784060 GCF_009761245.1 Sapajus apella
ATGCCGGTGTATCCATGACCTCTCGAAATACGAGTTTGAAGTCGAGTGTGACATTCCTATCACATACCCTACTACTGCCCCAGAAATTGCAGTCCCTGTGCTTATTCCTACGATGTGTCCCTCTCATAGGGGTGGAAAAATATGCCTGACGGATCACTTCAAACCTTTGTGGGCCAGGAACGTGCCCAAATTTGGACTAGCTCATCTCATGGCTCTGGGGGTAAGTTTTGTGTTTGGTATAAGAGGAAGAAGAGGGGTTAGGCCCTGAGCAGTACAGGAAAAGCAGCTAAGAGTAAAAGGAGCAACAGTGTCGTCCCTTAAGCATGTCTCCAGGAGGGAGTTTCTAATGGAACAAGAAGCACTGACCGGTTGTAATCTCACACGATTTTCCTTGTATTGCAGCTGGGTCCATGGCTGGCAGTGGAAATCCCTGATCTGATTCAGAAGGGCGTCATCCAACACAAAGAGAAATGCAACTAATGAAGGATCAAGCCACTGAGGCAGGGCAGAGGGACCTTTTATAGGTTATGATCCTGTTTTCCTATGCATCACACTTAACTCACGCAACTGCTTCCCTGAACACCCTCCACCTCTAGTTGTTACTAAGTAGCTGCAGCAGGCATTGCTGGGGAGAAGCAAACACCAAACAGTATCGCTACTTAGTTTCTAAGGCTGCACAGGGAAGGGAAAGACTGGGCTTTGGAAAATCTAGAGGCAATTTATATCCGCCCCAGGTGGAGCAACATGCGATCCTGGAGGCATGGGGAGTAACTGAAAGTGAGTACATAGTCTTTCTGGTTTCTGGAGATAACTCATCAATAAAAGCTGCTTCCTCTGGTAGCCTGTGGTTCTCATTCGGAGCTGTTAAGAGAGGGCAAGTGGGCTAAAACCTGAGACACATGAACAGTTATGCTGGGTTGGGTTGAGAGGGAGTCGAAAGTAGAGGATGCTCTGGTCAGGAGTGGGGAATGAAATGTTGACTGTTCTCCCTGCTGCTCAGATCTACCATTGTGCTTTAGTGGTGATCCCTGTGTTAGCCTGCAAGAAATGGTTTTGCAGGGCCAGCAGCACTTCTCGCCCTCCAGGGATCTTCCCATCCCTCTGTGAAGTGGTAATGCTTCTCCACTGGTCTGCGGGCTGGATCCAGGCCTGCAGCTTGCCACACTTGCACCCCTGCTGTCTGGGAAGGATCTGTGCTGTAACCCTCGTGGCCATACTACGACTGTCAGATCTCCATCCCTATGGCCTATAGGATGGGGCGACGGCACCCTATATCTCAGGGACTTGCTTTGGAGTCATGGATTAAAGCCCACTCTGGACAGGGTTGAGAACTAGCGGCCCTAAACTTGGCCGCGTTTCCATGGTGTCGATCGGGGAGTCTTGGGGGCGGGTTCACGCAAGCGCCAAGGGACTGGGTGGGAGGAGTTCGAGTATGGATGCGCAGGCGCTTTGAGAGACGGTGAAGCCGGTGGCTGCTGGCCGGGCGGGACCAACAAAGATGGCGGCGGCCCCTGCGGCGGGAGCGATCTGGGCAACGGCTGCGGCTAAAGCTGCAGCCGGGCCCACGGGGGGGCTGCACGGGGGTAGTAGGGGGTGGCCCTGAGCTGCGCCTGGCCCCGGCTGGCCTCTCCCGCCGCCTCACCGGGGGACAGGTACGGGCCGGAGCGTTATGGCATGGCGGGGTGTGGGGGGGGCGCAGAGGGAAGACTGCTCCAGACCCGAGAGGACACTCTCCACAAAGGCGCGTGGGGCCCGGTGGGACCCGGGAGAACTGGGCTGGAGGGACAGCATCCCTGGACCTCAGGGAATACACCGCCGGTTTCCGTAGCCAATCAGCGGCCTCGGCCTTTCTGCCCTCGAGGGGGGCGGACCCGGCTAAAGCCCTGCTGTGGTGGGAGAGGTGCAGAGATTAAGGGTCTAGGAGTTGTTCGTCCTCCAACCCCGATACTGCCCCCTGAACCTCGACACCATGTCGGAGGTCGGAGGTGGGGGAGGGAATGGATCGTAAGTCACCCATTTAGTCTGCTTCATTTAGCAGCCCAAAGGGGCAGGGATTTGAGGATGGAGGGCTGTCTTTTGGGCTGTTATTCTTGCATCTGCACTATCATTTGGTTGGAGGTCTTAAGTGACCCAAGGCACATCCTACTTTATTAGCCAGGTATGGGGTCCCATGTTATGTTAGAGCCCAGATAGAAGTTATCACTGGGTTTTCAGTAAAGCTGTATTCTGCAGGCAGGGGACGGGAGTATAGAAAGGGTCAAAGCCATGGGCTGCTATCTTTCATTCATTCGTTTACTCCATAGATACTAAGTATTTATACCAAACACAATGCCAGGTATTGGGGATATGATGGCTGATTCAGTAGACCTGGTTCCTGCCCTTAGTGCATATACTGCTCCCCACTTTTGTTGATGTGTAGTGGTGATGACTGAGCAAATCTAATGTGGAAAGTGAGAGGACAGCAAGATACTGGGTATGGAATGGTGCAAAGCAATAAGGGAAAATTAGTGTGGCAGGGTGCAGTACAGTAGCCTGGGTTGCTGTTTCCCCCCATGTTCAAATGCTGACACTCTCTTCTCCTCCCAGGTCCAGCCTGTGGTGTCCACAATGCCCCAGGCCTCTGAGCACCGCCTGGGCCGGACCCGAGAGCCACCTGTTAATATCCAGCCTCGAGTGGGATCCAAGCTACCATTTGCCCCCAGGGCCCGCAGCAAGGAGCGCAGAAACCCAGCCTCTGGGCCAAACCCCATGTTACGACCTCTGCCTCCCCGGCCAGGTCCCCCTGATGAACGGCTCAAGAAACTGGAGCTGGGATGGGGACGTACCTCAGGCCCTCGTCCCAGGGGCCCCCTTCGAGCAGATCATGGGGTTCCCCTGCCTGGCTCACCACCCCCAACTGTGGCTTTGCCTCTCCCATCTCGGACCAACTTAACCCGTTCCAAGTCTGTGAGCAGTGGGGACTTGCGTCCAATGGGGATTGCCTTGGGAGGGCACCGTGGCACCGGAGAGCTTGGGGCTGCACTGAGCCGCTTGGCCCTCCGGCCTGAGCCACCCACTTTGAGACGTAGCACTTCTCTCCGCCGCCTAGGGGGCTTTCCTGGACCCCCAACCCTGTTCAGCATACAGACAGAGCCCCCTGCTTCCCATGGCTCCTTCCACATGATATCCGCCCGGTCCTCTGAGCCTTTCTACTCTGATGACAAGATGGTGAGGACTTGACAGCGCACGTGGCCTTCATGCCCATGTTCCTCTATGCTTTTCTGCCATCCTCTGCCTTTCCTGTCACCCATTTCCTTCAAGTTCCTTTCTCATACCCTTGAGCCTCCCAGACCCTTTTCTGGGTTGTTGGTGACTCCCCAGCATGGTATGCTGTTTCGGTCCCCAGGGAATTAGCCCAACTATTTAGAATTCTTCTTTAGGTCCCCAAGTCCTTCCTTTCTCTTGCTGCACCTTCTCTGCTGGGACTCTGCCTGGGCCTAATTAATCTCTGGAGCTAAAGAGAGGCAGGCTCAGAACATCTTAGCAAATGTGGTTGCACATTTTCTGAGCTAAGTAAGCTAGGCTGATTGCAATTGGAGTCAGCAGGAGAAGGGTCTTTGAGAAGGGGCCACGGGGGCAGGAGGGGGTTTTGGGGGCAGAAAGGTGGGAGTGGTGAGCAGCTGGGCAACCATGCCAGTCCTTGGGGAGTTGCCCCAGGAGCTGCAGCGACGGCTAGCTGAGCAGAGGAGTAAGTGGGCAACAGGTGGGACAGCCATGGCTGAGTCCGTGGTACATTCAGCTGTGATGGGCTTACTGCTCGTGACCAGTGAGGTAGGGAGACTAGAATACCTAGTGAGGGGAATAGGGTAGAGTTTGGGGATGAAACATGCATGGGATGAGGGAGGCAGTGGGCAGCATGCTGTTGAAAGGATGAAGTGCCAGCTAGGATATATAGGAACTTGCCGATTGTACTCTGACCTTCCAGGCTCATCACACACTGCTTCTGGGCTCTGGTCATGTTGGCCTTCGAAACCTGGGAAACACGGTGAGGGCCATTCTCTTTTTCCTCTCTAAAAGGAATGTGAAATGGTGCTGGGGCTGGGGAAAACCCGCAAGCTTGGGGAAGGCATGTGGAAGGAAAGCTCTGAAGCTCTTTTAAGGCTTTCTGGGCAATGGTCTGGAGAGACAACAGCAGTGTCCCTGCTGCTCCCCAGTGCTTCCTGAATGCTGTGCTGCAATGTCTGAGCAGCACTCGACCTCTTCGGGACTTCTGTCTGAGAAGGGACTTCCGGCAAGAGGTGCCTGGAGGAGGCCGAGCCCAAGAGCTTACTGAAGGTGGGACAACAATTCCTGCTCCCTCTGTTCAAGTCCCTTTTTCCATAGCCACTTGCAGGTCCATCTGCCAGTGCTGGTGGCCCTCAACCCTTAAATCTGGCAGTTGTATCTACTTTTCCCACTGCCTACTTTCCTGAAGGTTGTTTTTGCCCTCTTAGCCACCTGTTGCTTGCCTCTTCCAGACACTAACCTTTGTTTCCCTTCCCCACTCATATCCCAACAGCCTTTGCAGATGTGATCGGTGCCCTCTGGCACCCTGACTCCTGCGAAGCTGTGAATCCTACTCGATTCCGAGCTGTCTTCCAGAAATATGTTCCCTCCTTCTCTGGATACAGGTGGGAGAGCTGGAGGCTATGGCGTTTCTCTCTGGCCGTGTCTAGGGGTAGGGCCAAGCAAGGGCCTTGGCAGCACTGTTCTGAGCCTTGTGGTGTTCTTTATCCAGGAGGTGGGGACTGATATCTGGGCAGGGAATAGTGTCTGTGGACTAGGAGGGTGGTCAGTTGCCCATACTCTTTACCTGGCTGTAGCCAGCAGGATGCCCAAGAGTTCCTGAAGCTCCTCATGGAGCGGCTTCACCTTGAAATCAACCGCCGAGGCCGACGGGCTCCACCAATCCTTGCCAGCGGTCCAGCTCCCTCTCCACCCCGCCGAGGAGGGGCTCTGCTGGAAGAACCTGACTTAAGGTAAGGGTCGCTCCCCCTACCTCCTCTCCCCAGTAGTTTATCAGCAGCATTCACACTTCATAGAACTGAACTAGTGAAGATTGAAGATGTAGGGTCCAGGGAAACCCTTTAGTACAGAATATAGTGTGAGTAACTCTTCTAAGAAATGGAAGGAAGGAAGAGGGGGAGTCTATGGGGAGCAATGGAGGCAGAAGATCATGCTAGGGATGTCACCAAATCGAAGGAGAAGGGGATAATTAATTTACCAGTAGAGGAAGACAGCATATTCTTCCCTTGTGTACATTCCTTCCTTTTCCTCTCACCTTGGATTTCCCTAGAAAGTTCCCTGAGGCATTATTTCTTTGACTTTTCCTTGAAATTTAGGGAGGGAGCAGGGGTATGGGTGGGGTATAGGGCTTTGTGGGTCGTTTTGGTGGGCGTTGGGGGTGCCCAGTGTTCCCATTGTCTCACGGGTCCTTCCCACTTCCCTTGATCTGTGGTAGTGATGATGACCGAGCCAACCTAATGTGGAAGCGTTACCTGGAGCGAGAGGACAGCAAGATTGTGGGTATGGAACGGGGCAAAGCAATGAGGGAATATCAGTGTGTGAGGTGGTACAGGCTTGGGGGGAGGAAATCGATACTATCAAGGGGTATGGGAACAAGACTGGATGATGCAAATGTGAAGTTGTGTGAAGAGTTGGTTAGAGTGTTGGTAGTGGGAAAGGAAGGGTCAGGCAAAGGGGCAGGAAGAGATGGAAATCAAGAAATCATCTCATGGCATCCAACAATGACTTTTTCTCCTGTCCTTGTGCTTCTGTCTAGACCTGTTTGTGGGCCAGTTGAAAAGTTGTCTCAAGTGCCAGGCCTGTGGGTATCGCTCCACGACCTTCGAGGTTTTTTGTGACCTGTCCCTGCCCATCCCCAAGGTGGGATTCCAGAGGATTCCAGGGTGGATAGGACAAGGGCTCTGTGACCCAAGCCTACACACCTCCAAAATGTGGGAGGGAACCCTGTGGGTCTCTGGAGCAGAACTGAAGCCTGGATTGATTGAGAAGAGTTGGAAAAGGAAATTCAGAACATGTTGACCCTTTCTTCCCCTTTTCCCCCAGAAAGGATTTGCTGGGGGCAAGGTGTCTCTGCGGGATTGTTTCAGCCTTTTCACCAAGGAAGAAGAGCTAGAGTCGGAGAATGCCCCAGTATGTGGAGGTTCACAAGGGTTATAGTAAGGGTGGGAGACCTGGGGGGACTTCATGTGGATAAAAGGGATTGCATGATGCCTTAGAATGGGGAATCATATTTATGTATCTGGGTTTATGTAGGAGTCTCAGACGCGTTCTAGTACTCCTGGGGCAAAGGCGAGATGCCAAGAGGATCCAGCTGTAATTGGGAGCACACTAAGTTTGTTTGTGGATAGGGGTGTCAGAAAAGCCAATTGAGGTTAGGAGCACATTAACCTAACACTGTTTGCCATTTATTCAGGTGTGTGACCGATGTCGGCAGAAAACTCGAAGTACCAAAAAGTTGACAGTACAAAGATTCCCCCGGATCCTCGTGCTCCATATCCTAATCTTCAGATTCTTTCTTCTCTTGGGGTACCTCCCATACATTCTCTTTCCTCACATCTCCATGTTTCCAGAGAATTGAATTTTCCTTAGGAAAAGGCTGCCACCCACCTTTCCACAAGCCACTCTGCGCGTGTGTTGGGAGGGGGAAAGAACAGCCTTCAGGACAGAAGTCCCCCTCAGAGGCCCTCTGCCTCCCAAATGCTCCTTAACCAGGGCTTAGATCTGAATCGATTTTCTGCCTCCCGAGGCTCCATCAAGAAAAGTTCAGTAGGTGTAGACTTTCCGCTGCAGCGACTGAGCCTAGGGGACTTTGCCAGTGACAAAGCCGGTGAGTCTGGTGGGGAAGGTTCTAAGGAGCTGAAGGAGTGGGGGCACAGCTCTGATTTTAGAACTTGATCATCTCCAACCTCGCAGGAAGTCCTGTATACCAGCTGTATGCCCTTTGCAACCACTCAGGCAGCGTCCACTATGGCCACTACACAGCCCTGTGCCGGTGCCAGACTGGTTGGCATGTCTACAATGACTCTCGGTGAGAAGAGCCTCCTATTTACATCCTGCCCCATTCCCACTGCAGCCCTGACTCTCTCCCCTTCTGTGAAGGAGAGCAGAGTGCCAGGTGAAAGGAGAGGTGGAGGTCTTGCCTGATCTCTTCTTGGATGCTCTGATGCAGGGAGGAGGGGGTAAACCGAAATGGCCACAACCTGTTCCCGATCTCCTTTTTCCTAGTGTCTCCCCCGTCAGTGAAAACCAGGTGGCGTCCAGCGAGGGCTACGTGCTGTTCTACCAACTGATGCAGGAGCCACCCCGGTGCCTGTGATGCCCTATCTAAGCCCTGGCACCTGTGAAGCCCTTTGAACACCCTTAAGCCCCAGGCTCCCCATTTACCTCAGAGACGTCTATTTTTGTGTCTTTTTAATCGGGGAGGGGGGAGGGGGTGGTCGTAGCTCCATTATTTTTTTTATTAAAAAGTACCCTTCCACCTGGAGGCTCCCTTGTCTCCCAGCCCCATGTACAGAGCTCACCAAGCCCTTGCCCATGTACAGCCCCCAGACCCTCTGCAATTTCACTTTTTGTGAATAAATTTATTAAGAAAAAAATGATGTGCTTATTTGTATTTTTGCTTAGGGGGTGAAACAGGACTGGGCTAAATTGGAGCCTTCCTGGGACCCAGTTCCCTCTGTAACAGGTGGGGGCGCTCTTAGAGCCGAGGGGGAAGGTTTCGGGGATGGTGCTGGACCCGGACCTGTGCGCCCCAGCAGTGAAGGTTAAGTACTGGGAGGAAAAGAGGGAAGGCACACTTGAGTGAGGCTGCGGGGAGGCCTGAACTAGAGTGCAAGCTCTGGGGCGACGGGTTTGGTGGGCGATGGGGGCTGACGCTGTTGACAAACACGGTACGTTGCCGGGCGGCCCTAGCTCCCGCAGGCCCAGTCTGTTGCTAACATCAAGGAGCTGTTTATGGAACCGCCTCCCCGTGGACCGGTCTCGTGTCCCTATCTACTCTCCCTAGAACCAAGCTTCTGGAGCCTTCCCTCCAGGGTTGTCACCCTAGCTGGGCGTACGAAGCTTGTGCTAGGGAATGCTAACTCCCCAGCGCTCGCCGCAGCGGCCCTAGGGACGGCAGTGCCGGGTACGGCCGCTCACTTCCACCTTGGCGCTGACGCCGTTAACCTCCGACTCTTCCAGCGGCCGTCGCTCCGCCTCTGCCAGTTCAGTGATTTCATTGGTGAACGTGATCCGGGGCCTTCCAGCGCTCGCCAATCCAGAAGTAGGAGTGATAGGGTCAGGCGTGTGCCGCGAGAATAGAGTGGACGGAAAGTCGGAGAGACCGAAAGGGTTGGGGGTGGGAGTAGCGGATTAGAAGCACTTGTTGGCCTACCTAGGCGTGGGAAGCAGAGCGCATCAGAACTCAGGCGTGCTGCCCGCCGCCGGAGTCCTGCGAGGGCAGATAGCTAGGGTGTGGCCCTTATCTGCACCCAGCGGAGCGCCGGCGGGGTACGGTCTTAGGACCTCGACCTCCTCCCTCATTTTCTCTCATCCCTACCTCTTGTGGGTGAGTCCTGGCCCCTGGACGGGGACCTCAGTGTTCCACCAGCCCATCCGTGCACGCATAGTTTCCCCTAAAGCAATGAGTGGCCGGGGGTAGAACTCAAAATCGGCGGGGCTTCTGGAGCGCAGGATACCCCCGGTCTGCCTGTCCATATCGCCCCCTTTCCCCTAGGTTTCCCCATGGGCCGGACCGTGGTCGTGCTGGGCGGAGGCATCAGCGGCTTGGCCGCCAGTTACCACCTGAGCCGGGCCCCCTGTCCCCCTAAGGTGAGTGTTCCACTTGTGCCAGAGGGAGCTTCATTTAATGCCCTTTTCCCATTTCCATCAAAAGCTAGATGGATCCTGGCCCGCCGAATGTGCCTCTTCCCCTCCCTCGTGACCTCTCACCGGCGGCTACAGGAGGTGCTGCAGTGTCTCTCTCTCTTGTCGCCAGGTGGTCCTGGTGGAGGGTAGTGAGCGTCTGGGAGGCTGGATTCGCTCCGTTCGAGGGCCGAATGGCGCTATTTTTGAGCTTGGACCTCGGGGAATTAGGCCAGCGGGAGCCCTAGGGGCTCGGACCTTGCTCCTGGTGAGAGGCTTGTGGGTGTCTAGGAGAGGCTGTGGAGGGGCTTTCACTGGGGAATAGAGTTTAGGAGAGGAAGTATGTTTGGTGGGTCAGACCTTCCCTTAGTTTCTCCTCTTCTGAGGGCATGTGGAGAGCAGGTTTCTGAGCTTGGCTTGGATTCAGAAGTGCTGCCTGTCCGGGGAGATCACCCAGCTGCCCAGAACAGGTTCCTCTACGTGGGCGGTGCCCTACATGCCCTACCCACTGGCCTCAGGTAACACCAACACCTCCTTACTGTACCCCCTTTTGCTATGCCCTCATCCTCATATGCCTCCCATATATTTCTTTATCTTCCTGTCAACCTTCCCAGCAAAAGGGAGCCAAATGAGTGAAAATGACCCTAGCTCCTGGAGCTGGGGAGGTATGTCAGGAGCCTCCCCCTCACTATGCCTTTCCCCATGCAGGGGGCTACTCCGCCCTTCACCGCCGTTTACCAAACCTCTGTTTTGGGCTGGACTGAGGGAGCTGACCAAGCCCCGGGGCAAAGAGCCTGATGAGACTGTGCACAGTTTTGCCCAGCGCCGCCTTGGACCTGAGGTGACACCTGCTCAGAGGCCCCAAACCTCTTCCCTCCTAAACCAGCTTCAGAGCTCTCTATTCGAACCTACCACCTAGGGGCTCTTCTGTATCACTTGGGGATGCCCTCTTCTCTTCATACCCCACCCCCTCATGCTTCCCAAAACTCATTATTGGGAGTGAAGGCCTTCACTTCCATCCTTCTGTCATAGTGTGAATGTTCCCCAACCCAAACCCTATCCCACCCCCATTCCCTACCAAATAGGGGCTGTGGAAATGAGTCAGTGCAGATTATTCTTTGGCTCCTCAGTCCCAGTCTCACCCTCAAGGTGGCGTCTCTAGCCATGGACAGTCTCTGCCGTGGAGTGTTTGCAGGCAATAGCCGTGAGCTCAGCATCAGGTCCTGCTTTCCCAGTCTCTTCCAAGCTGAGCAAACCCATCGTTCTGTATTACTGGGCCTACTGCTGGGGCCAGGTGAGGGGGATTGGTTCAAAGGGTGAAGATATTAAGGACTGCCAAAGTGAGGGACGGGGGACAAGGGGTGCTATTCAATGATTTTTTTTTTTTTTTTTTTTTTTTTTTTTTTTTTTTTTGACGGAGTCTTGCTCTGCCTCCCAGGCTGGAGTGCAGCAGTGCAATCTCAGATCGGCTCACTGCAACCTCTGCCTCCCAGGTTCAGGCAATTCTCCTGCCTCAGCCTCTTAAGTAGCTGGGATTACAGGCACCCACCACTACCCTCAGCTAATTTTTAAGTACAAACATGTGCCACCATGCCCGGCTAATCTTTGTATTTCTTTTGTAGAGAAGGAGTTTCACTATGTTGGCCAGGCTGGTCTCGAACTCCTGACTTCAAGTGATCCACCTGCCACGGCCTCCTAAAGTGCTGGGATTACAGGTGTGAGCCACCACATCCAGCCTCGATGATCCTTTTTTGTTTGTTTGCAGCTGAGTCTCACTCTGTCACCTGGGCTGGAGTGCAGTGGCACCATCTTGGCACACTGACACCTCTGCCTCCCAGGTTCAATCGATTCTCCTGCCTCAGCCTCCCAAGTAGCTGGGATTACAGGCACCCACCACTACCCTCAGCTAATTTTTTGCATTTTTAGTAGAGACAGGGTTTCACCATGTTGGCCAGGCTTATCTCAAACTCCTGACCTCATGATTCGCCTGCCTAGGCCTCCCAAAGTGCTGGGATTACAGGCATGAGCCACCGTGCCCAGCCCCTCGATGATACTTCTTTGCTTCCTCTGCAGGGCGGACCCCACAGCCAGACTCAGCACTTATTCGCCAGGCCTCGGCTGAGCGCTGGAGCCAGTGGTCACTTCGTGGAGGTCTAGAGATGTTGCCTCAGGCCCTTGAAACCCACCTGACTAGTAGGGGGGTCACTGTTCTCAGAGGCCAACCAGTCTGTGGGCTCAGCATCCAGGCAGAAGGGCACTGGAAGGTAGGGGAACCCCTGGAGTGTAATTAACCTGTCATCTTTATCCGAGTTGTTTAACTAGGCCAGGGCCAATAGGACTGGAATTCCTCATTGTTTTTGTGCCTTAGAAGCTACTTAGACATGGGCTGCCCCAGAATCCTAGATCCTATTTGTGTGACTCTTCCTCAAAGACCCTATGCAAGTCTGTAGATAGAAGTAGTACTTATAAGTGGCTTAGAGTTAGGGGAAAGAACCCAGCTTTGCTGGGCATGCTGGCTAACGCCTGTAATCCCAGCACTTTGGGAAGCCGAGGCATGCAGATCACCTGAGGTCAGGAGTTTGAGACCAGCCTGACCAACATGGAGAAACCCCGTCTCTACTAAAAATACAAAAAAATTAGCCGGGTATGGTAGCACATGCCTGTAATCCCAGCAACTCAGGAGGCTGAGACAGGAGAATTGCTTGAACCCAGGAGGCAGAGGTTGTGGTGAGCCAAGATCATGCCATTGCACTACAGCCTGGGCAACAAGAGTGAAAGTCCGTCTCAAAAAAAAAAAAGAACCCAGCTTTACTGAACATTTCGGAACAGCCACACTGGCCTGTCTGTTCCACTTCCTGGAGTACACAGAGGAGTGATTCTTGTGAAGTCTATACAGTCACCCAGTCTCTTCATCTTGGGTCAGTATGCAGTCTTCCTGGCCACATGGGTGCCTGGGAAACTGAGAGTGAGGCATCAGAAGTCTCTTTTCACTCATCAAATTCTCATTTTCTGGGTCTCTCAAATGTTTTCATTCTCTCAGGTATCTCTAGGGGACAGCAGTCTGGAGGCTGACCATGTTATTAGTGCCATTCCAGCTTCAGGTAATGGGATAGCCACCTTCCCCTTCCCCCACCCCTACCAGTGAGAGGCAAAAGCTGTACCTTCTTGGGCCAGCAGGACCACACCATGCTCCTGAACTGATTATCTCTATGGGAGTCTAATCCCAAAGAGGACTGACAACTGTAGTGGGAATGCCTCCTGAATCAGGCCTCTGCCTTACCTCTAGTGCTCAGCAAGCTGCTGCCTGCTGAGACTGCACCTCTGGCTCGTGCCCTGAGTGCCATCACTGCTGTGTCTGTAGCTGTAGTAAATCTGCAGTACCAAGGAGCTCATCTGCCTGTCCAGGTATGATAAAGAAGGGAAGGAGAGGCTGAGTGCAGTGGCTCACACCTGTAATCCCAGCACTTTGGGAGGCCAAGGTGGCTGGATCATGAGGTCAGGAGTTTGAGACCAACCTAGCCAACATGGTGAAACCCCATCTCTGTGAAAAATATAAAAATTAACCAGGCGTGGTAGCACACAACTGTAATCCCAGCTACTTGGGAGGCTGAGGCAGGAGAATCGCTTGAACCTGGGAGGTGGAGGTTGCAGTGAGCTGAGATTGTGCCATTGTACTCCAGCCTGGGTGACATAACAAGACTCGGTTCCTCCCTCCCACCCCCCCAAAAAAAAGGAGAGACAGGCTCAGCTAGAGCCCTTTCCTTCTGACCCATGAATGTCCTTCTTTCTAGGGATTTGGACACTTGGTGCCATCTTCAGAAGATCCAGGCGTCCTGGGAATTGTGTATGACTCAGTTGCTTTCCCTGAGCAGGATGGGAGCCCCCCTGGCCTCAGAGTGACTGTGAGAGGAGGAAACTTTGCCTAGTGGCATTTCCAGAGGGCTCCTCTGTGCTCTAGTATAGGCAAGGCCAGACTGATCAGTGCTATATTCCCTCCCTAGGTGATGCTGGGAGGTTCATGGTTACAGACACTGGAGGCGAGTGGCTGTGTCTTATCTCAGGAGCTGTTTCAACAGCGGGCACAGGAAGCAGCTGCCACACAATTAGGACTGAAGGAGCTGCCGAGTCACTGCTTGGTCCATCTACACAAGGTAAGTTGGGATAAACTTCTCTCAGCTCTCCGTTGAAGGCCTTGAACACAGGGAACATTTGCCACTGTATGTCAGCCAAGGCCTGGGGCATCAATAATAAACTTTCCCTGCATCCTCTCTTCTCAGAACTGCATCCCCCAGTATACACTAGGTCACTGGCAAAAACTAGGTAAGTTGGGAAAATAGCTGGGTTGAGGGGGGCCAAGGGCATCAGGCCCCCAGCTATAACATTCCTTTCATGCTTTCCTTCCAGAGTCAGCTAGGCAATTCTTGGCCGCTCACAGGTTGCCCCTGACTCTGGCTGGAGCCTCCTATGAGGGGGTTGCTGTTAATGACTGTATAGAGAGTGGGCGTCAGGCAGCAGTCAGTGTCATGGGCACAGAACCTAACAGCTGATCTCCAACTCTCACTCATGAAAATAAAAGTTGCTGGAGCTTGACTTGGTCTGGCTGTTCTATCACCTATAGGCATAAAAATGTAGGGGGGAGCAGAGAGGCAAAGTGTGCCTGGGATGCAGAAAGCAGAAGCAGATGCGAGACAAAGTCCTTTATTAGAAAATATATCAAAATCCCAGCCCCCTGAGCCAGGACCAGAAGAGGGAGCTATTCCAGCATGGGCAAAAAATGCCCAGGGAGGGGCTTCCTTCACCAAACTACTTCCCAGGAACCATAAATAGAATAAATATTCACAGAGGTCCCAGGAGAAGCCAGATCACTCTTCTCTCCATGAAGAGGAAGGGGCTTGGGGTCCAGCCCTGCTCCTACCCTAGGGGCAGGGACTCCCAGGAATCGTCACATAAAATCATGACATCAAGGATTCACAGTCATAAGCCCTACAGGAGACCCTAGAAAGAGGGGCCCCCTAGGTCTAGAGGAGCCCAGCTCCAGTCCAGCAGTGTGGAGAGACCCCTGGCTCCTAACACGGCACCAGAGTTCAGTTCCCCCACAGCCCTCCGAGAACAGTGAGGAGCTGAGGGTGGGGAGAATACAACCCTGTGAGTTCGGTTTCATGATTAAGGTAGGCAGGAAGGAGGAGTCAGTGTGAACCTCGGAGGGCTGTGTGGTTGGCAGTAGGTGGAGGCCCAGGCCTGGCTGGGGGCTGGCGTTGCAGCATCTCTTGACGGAAGGCTTGGGAGGAACCAGGTGGGTAACGGGGCCCAGAGGGAGCCCGAGGACCCCGAGGGTCAGTCCCAATGTCTGCTGTGATGTTGGTATAAAGAGGACCCAGCTCTCGAGCCAGCAGTCGGTATGTCAGTGAGTTCATACCATCTTGCGTCCAGGAATTCTGGGTACGGACCAGGAGGTCAAATCTGAGGGTTAGAAGTTGGAGACTAAGACACAGAAAGGAAGAGCCAGAAATCTAGGGACTTTTAGGAGTTTCCTGGCTAGGGGTACAGAACCCTGAGGATCCAGTAACAATTACCAGGCAGTCCTTCCTTCTTCCTACCTGTGGGGATTTTCCTCGTTGCCCTTATCTCCTCGATGCTTCACCATCTTATAGTGCCCTACAGATGTGGGGGGCCGAGAGATCTTCATCCCAGCCAGGCGCACCCTATGGGAAAAGTGAGGGGATCATGGAGGATCCAGAGTGCAAACAACTATTGCTCAGTAAGCCAAAAAAAAAAAAAAAAGAGCCCAGGGCTGCTGAAGTCAAACAGAAAGAAGGAAACGGGTGAAGAGAATGTAAAAGCTGGATGTATCCAAGTCCTCAGGGCCCAGTGCCAGTCACCCTGGAGCCTTTAAACAGTTGGCAAAGGTAGGTTTGCACCTCCTCCCCTGGCTTCCTAAATGGCTCCTAGGAGCTGCCCTTGCAGTCTAGGAAGGACACAGAGAGAGGCCATTCTGTCAAAAGGATAAGAAAAGACTAGGAGTTGCAGATCCAAGCTCAGCAATTCCTATTTAGAATAGTGACTGAGCTACCCCAAATTCTCCCACATCCCCCATGTTAAGAAAAAGGTAAGCCAGGTGCAGTGGCTCACACCTGTAGTTCTAGCACTTTTGGATGCCGAGGCAGAAGGATCACTTAAGGCCTGGCGTTCAAGACCAGCCTGGAAAAATAATGAGACCCTGTCTCTAGGGGAGGAAAAAAAAAAAAAAACCTCGCAAGAAAGAGGCCAGGCATGGTGGCTCACGCCTGTAATCTCAGCACTTTGGAGGCCAAGGTGGGCGGATCGCCTGAAGTCAGGAGTTCGAGACCAGCCTGACCAACATGGTGAAACCCCATCTCTACTAAAAATACAAAATTAGCTGGGCATGATGGCAAATGCCTATAATCCCAAATACTGGGGAGGCTGAGGCAGGAGAATCGTTTGAACCTGGGAAGCAGAGGTTGCAGTGAGCTGAGATCGCGCCATTGCACTACAGCCTGGGCAACAAGAGCGAAACTCTGTCTCAAAAAAAGAAAAGAAAAGGGTAGAACCAGGTAATCAGGACCTTGAAAGAAACAAAATCCACCTCTGACACAGAAGCATGGCGTGCAGATGGCCTGGGAAGTAACTAGAAGAATATTTATATACATTTACAATTCATAGGGTGCTTCACACACATACAGAGGATGAGAATTCGCAGAGATGTCATCACAGAGGACACAGGGGGAGGGTAGGCAATTGGTCCTGCATACCAAGCCCAAATATTCATACCACAGACATGAAATTGGGCCAGCTGAGGCTGAAGGTCAGAGTGTTTCACATGCTTAAAATGAGTTGGCCCTGTGCCAATGGCACAGGCCTTTTACAAAGTGACTCTGGGATACAATGGAGCAGAGTCCTTCTCTCCTAACCCCATAGGAAGTGGTCTGGCTGGAACCCTAGCAGAAGGCAAGACTAAACTGTCTCTGGGCCGCTTTCCAGCTCTGGAATCCAGTGATACCATTTCCTATTGATCTTATGTCCTCTCCCAAGAACAAACTAATAGGAGACTGAGGGATGACACAATGGGCAGCAGCATGCAAGCCCGACCTGGGTATCCTGAAAAGACTAAGGGAAATAAATGGGCTCAGTGCAAGACCAGGGAGCTAAAGGTTAGTGTTGAAGGACTATGGCCAGAGGTGGTCTTAGAGGACAGGAATCCAGACTGAGCTCAGGTGGGAGGGGGTGGCAGGAAGTCTGACCTGGTAGCAATGTCATCATCCTCACCACCCCAGCCCCAGTATTCATTGGGGAAGCCATTCATCTTCAGGTACTGGTCAGGAGTAAGTGCCGAGACTCCTCCGAAGTACTGGGGGTACGGGAGGCTGGGGAGAGAAAGATTCTTGCATGCCACAAGTCTTCTGGGGAGACATCCCCAACCACAATCCCCTTGGCTCTCCTCCTTCCACTGGACAGTGGGCTTCCCTGTTTCCCAGCACCCTTCCATGCCCTCTACCTGTATCCAAACTTGTTCATAGCAACAGCAACATGGCGGGGTCCCCGGGGGTCACACACATACAGATTGTGGTCATTTTCTGGCAAGAGGTCCACATCGTGCAAGAACAGGCAGTCCCACTCTTCATCACGCAAGGCCTCTCGCACCCCAACATTCAGCAGTTTTGCCCTGTTAAATGTTCCATTTCCAGCCTGGAAGATAATGGAGGGGGACCAGACTATGTCTGTAGGTGGCATGGAGAAGAGGGGGCTAAAGAATAAAAGTAAAAAGAAGGAAATCAAAGCGGGGTGGAGGGAAAGGAGAATGAAAAAGAAAGACTATCTTTTTATTTTTCCATTTAGTCATTTGACAAATCTAGCTTGTGTATTGGTATGGGCCTGATACATAGATGCTGCTGTCTAGCATTTAATCCTGACAACTGGCAACAAACAATGGTGTGGTGTGGAACAGGTGGTGTAGTAGGTATCTTCTGCTCTTTCCTCATGTTAGATGGTTAAGTTTCTTGCTCAGAGTCATATATGTAAGAAGTGACAGAACAAGAATTTTAGCCCTATTGTGTCCAATTCTAAATATGCACAAAGCATTCAACAAAGGAAAAATCACAGAAAAGTGTAGGACAGTGGGAACAACCTAAGCAGATTAAGGAGAGGTATGGGACTGACAGATTTGGAAGAGCGGTGCCAGGTGCCTGTCCACACTCGACAGTCTGGCCTTGTTAAAATTATTCCAGGGACCCATTAGATGTGAGTGGAATGGCATGTGCTTGAGGAGTCCTTAGAAGAAAGAAAGTAAAAATGAAGTGGAGATTGGGGGTACCTGGTGGATGACATAGATGCCATAGGCAAGCTGCTGGCGCTGCAAGAACGGGTGCAGGTGGTAGAGCAGCAGGCGCAGGTGGTGCTCCCGGGCACGATGGGGCACAATGATGGCTGTCCGGGAGCGGGGCTCACACCCTGCAGGGCGGTACCGGCCCCCTGGTTCTACCCGGGGATTCCGCTCCACAATCTCTGCCAGTGATGGCACTGGGCTAAAGGACACCGACACAGGACCCACTGTTGGGAAGGAATGGCAAGTAGAGGGATCAGAGGGGTAAAGAGAAAAGAATCAAACTAGGGTCTGGGAATACTTCTGGCACTGGCAGTCTGGTTCTGGGGTTAAGTTCTTAGCGCTCACTCAGAAATCTCACATGCCTTGAGTGCCCTTCATTGGGACAGCTCTACAAAGGCTGGAAGGTGTAGGATCCTTAGCTAGCCTACTTTTCTCATTTTAGGGTTGCATAACTTTCTCCTGTCTCACAGGGTTGGAAGCTACAGTTGAAGGCTGGAGAGAACAAGACTTGCAACTAATTAAACCAGGGCTCATCTACAAGGGAAACAATTTCTAGCCTGGGCCAGGAAAAGCCCATAAAGGGGCAGGCAGTAGAAAGTGTGAGATGACTCATGCCTGTAATCCCAGCACTTTGGGAGGCCGAGGCAGGTGGAACACGAGGTCAGGAGCTCAAGACCAGCTTGGCCAAGATAGTGAAACCCCATTTCTACTAAAAATACAAAAATTAGCTGGGCGTGGCAGTGCCTGCCTGTAATCGCAGCTACTCAGGAGGCTGAGGCAGGAGAATTCCCTGAACCCGGGAGGCAAAGGTTGCAGTCAGCTGCGATTGCGTCACCGCACTCCAGCCTGGGTGACAGAGCAAGACTGGCTCTCAAAAAAAAAAAAAAAAGTGGAAACGCAACAGTCTAATCTAAACTCCGAATTCAGAGTCCACTCTATCTCAACCTCAGCCTATCTTCAGAGTCCATTCTCCTCTTCTAAGTCCCACTCCTGCCACTTCATGCCTCCCTGTCCCCAAGCCTCCTGTTCCCACACCTTGTCCTTCCTTTCACAACCTCCTCCTGCACTTACCTAAGAGAGGAGATCGTTCTGGACAGTAGGGCAGATCTTGAGGAGCTGGAGGACCCCCTGGGGCCCCAGGTAGGTGACTGAGGTTACTGTAGACATCACGAGGATGAGAATAGTCAAATGTTGGCCCCTGATCTCGGCCAAATAGGGCACTGAGACTTCGGAAGCCCCCCAATGACAGGTACATCATGACAGCCAGCTGGGAGCCCACAAGCAGGGCCAGCGTGCAGGGCCGCTCCAGCAGCCTCCGCAACATCCTGGGGGTGAGATCTAGGAAGGGAAAGGGGAATTCTAGGGGTAGGCAGGAAGAGAGCAAGCCAGCAGAGAGGTCAGTGGGTAGGGATGAAGGTGGTGCCAGGGGTAAAGGGGAAAAAGAGGCAGAGAACAAAGTCACAGAAGGGAGCACACAGGTGCACAGTCATGCAAGGAAACAAAACAATGTCACCACCAGTAGCCCTACCACCTGTCACTTCAGCCCAAGTTTCACTCTCTTCTACCTCCCCCCAAACCACTCCTACCATCTACTGTCAGTCCTCACCCCCACGAATGTTTACATCATTCAAGTCTCATGTTCATTTCAGAAGTCTCTAGAATACCCCTCTTCCAATTTTAGAGGGGAAGAGATAGACTCACCTAGGTTCAAGCTGTCTTCTTGGGGATCATGGGGGCTCCAGGGGGTCCCGGGGGGACAGAGATGTGAGGCATTATCTAAAATTGGAAATGTCACAGAGGGCAGAGAAAGGCTCCATCTAGCACTCCAGCAGCAAATCTGGGACCAGCTGGAACAGAAGTGGTAAATGATAACTAGCCACCTGCACCGCCAGAGACCAGGATCAGGGTGAAGCCGGTTTCCCAGCAGGGGAAGTGAAGCAAAGTGGTTGGAAAGGAAGAGGAGGAGCAGGAGATGGTAGGTCCCTTGCCTCTCTCCCGTGCTACTCTGGAATGACAGTGTCAGGTTGATACTTAATCACCCCCGTACCTCCATCCCAACAGGACAGACTTGTTTGGGGAGTGGGGATAGGACAGCTAATGGAAACAGTTTTCCCCCAGACCAAGAACCCGTTCAAGTGACGACAGGGTCATGACAGGACCGTGGAATGGACTAAGGAGTACCCAGGGCGAAGGAGGAAACAGGCTCCTTCCGTTCTTCCTGTGCCTGGGCGCCAGCTCCTCAGGTGCAGAGACCATGACCACCTGGGAGCTGAAAGCAAACAGCCCCGGAGCTCGGCGGAGAGTAAGGTGTGGGTGGCGTCCTCTACCTTTTTTTTTTTTACCTTTCCCCCGTTCTGGGGGTTGGGAGGAGGGTTACTGCTGAAGAGAAGGGGAGAGGAAGAGCAGGGGCAGAGACGGTTGGGGTGGGTGGAAGGGCTCACCTGGAGGGGCGTGGTCCGCGCTATACAGGGGGTTCAAACCCAGCTCTTTCGGAGCACGCCCATCCCATCTCAGTCTCCAGCTTTTGCCCTACACTGCAACGTGAGCCCGCCCGGCCCCCGTCCTTACTTCCACCTGGGACCCCATCCCTGCTCAGGCTCGTCTCCAGGCATTACTCAAACTTCTCACCCTCTCGACTGCCCGAACCTTTATCCCAGACCTCCGCCCCCACGCGTCCCCAGTGTACATACCCAGTCTTTTACTGCCTGTCGTCACCGCCACCCCGGCAGCCGGGCAAGCATCACTGCCGCCATCTTGGAAGCGGGCGCCGCGGAGGCGGAGCCTCGCGTCACGGGGCGTGGCCTCGGGGCGGAGCAACCCGGGCTGGGGAGGCACAGGGTCTGAGGCACCGCGTGGCCGGGGGCTGGTGCGGGAGCGGTGCCGGGCACTGTCCGCCTTGAACGCATCGTGGGCTAGCCCTTGGGGAGCGGGAGTGGGAACTCAGGTCCACTCCGCAGACTGCTAGTGGGATTTCATTTCCTGCCCCTCAGATTTATGAAAGCAGAAGCTCAAGCCCTTCCTTTTCCTCTGGGCCGAGACTGATCAAGAGGCCAGTGAGCCGGTTTCTGGTGCTCCCGCTGACCTCATTATCACCCTGGGGTTTGCTGAGCCCTCTCCCAGTGTCAGTGGCACCCCTGCAGCCTAGTGCCACTTCGTATCAATTGTTCCTCACGCAGGCTACAGCGTTGCGGACTGCTCTAGCGCATTTTTGTATTCCCATGGAATCTCGCAGGCCTGGAAATAAAAAAACGATTAATAAAATAACGAAACATTGAATGTGGAGGGAAAGGCAGAGTCTTCTTTAAAGTAAAATTGTGTTTCCCCAGATATTAGAGTAAAATGGATGCTCTGCTCTGTTAATATGAAATATGTTTACCTTACGACAAACACTTGCCCCCGGGTATAAATTGTGTTCCTTTGAAGCAGATGTTCACGCTGAAGAAACAATCAGAGACTTGAATAACTCACAGAATCTGCCTCAGAAAGCCCATGATATTGTGTATCTTGTATGGAAGGAGGGATGTAAACAATATAATGTGATAAATATGCCGGCCTACAAGTGGCAACTCATTCGTACATGGAGATGCCAGAAAGGCTTCCCAGAAGTGACGGCTAATGGGAAATCTGAAGGACTTATGTAGTATCTCCTTCTGCTTTAAAGAGTCTGTTTTCATGGAAGTTATTTTACAATTCAGTATAGGTAACTGATCTGCATGCAAATTCTGTCCTGTCTGGTAGAGGTTCAATTAACCTGCTACTCCCCACGTTGTGGGAAAAAAAGGCAGCTTGGAGCTGGGCACTGTGTTCGCGCCTGTAATCCCAGCACTTTGGGAGGCCGAGGAGGGTGGATCACTTGAGGTCAAGAGTTCGGGAACAGCCTGGCCTACATGGTGAAACCCTGTCTCTACTAAAAATACAAAAATTAGCTGCTCATGGTGGCACATGTCTGTAATTCCAGCTACTTGGGAGGTTGAGGCAGGAGAATCACCTGAACCTGGGAGGTGGAGGTTGCAATGAGCGAAATCTAGATACTACACTCCAGCCTGGGTGACAAAAGTGAAACTCCATCTCAAAAAAAAAGAAAAAGCAGTCTGGGCCTCAATTTTCATATTCATTTCTGTTTTCCTGATCCATAAATATGTCTATTCTCTTGATTTTCTCTTGTATTATAACATCTGCTAGTTGTTTTGTTTGTTTGTTTGTTTTTAAAGATGGGGTTTCACCATGATGGCCAGGCTGGTCTTGAACTCCTGACCTCAGGTGATCCACCCACCTCAGCCTCTGAAAGTGCTATGATTACAGGCGTGAGCGACTGCACCCAGCTCAACATCTGCTAGTTTCTTCATGAGTTAAGTAAAATCGACACGTGTTCATTTTTCTCTTAATTTCTTTTTTCCTTCCTTCTCTCTCTCCTTCCTTCCTCTTTTTTCCTTTCCTTTCCTTTTCTTTTTTCCAAATACCCAGGCTTCAAGGCAAATGTGTTCTTTTTATTTTTTATTTTTATTTTTTCTGAGATGGAGTCTTGCTCTGTTGCCCAGTCTAGAGTGCAGTGGCTGCAACCTTCGCCTCCCAGGTTTAAGTGATTCTCCTGCCTCAGCCTCCTGAGTAGCTGGGATTACAGGCACCCACCACCATGCCTGGCTAATTTTTGTATTTTTAGTAGAGATGGGGCTTCACCAGCTTGGCCAGGCTGGTCTTAAACTCCTGACCTCATGATCCACCCGCCTTGGGCACCCAAAGTGCTGGGATTACAGGTGTGAGCCACTGCGTGCAGCCTACGTATTCATTTTGATATTGACAAAGACCCTCTCCTTAATGAAACTTTCAACAGGCTCCTCTGAGACCTCTTTTTGACTAGGTCTTGTCCTTTGGCCCTGTCTTGGACCTGCCTAGCCAATTATAGCAAGAATCCTGCCAAATCAGTTTAGGGATAATTCCCTGCCCACTTCTCCATCCACCCCTGATATCTGATCTATCTCATCACCCTCACTTGCCTTCAGGAAAGATCCTATTACGTCAAGGTCTGTTTAGCAAGCATCCTCCTAGCCTTGATGTAATTTTCCTTCCATCTACTGACTGATTCTGCTCATTGACTATTGCAATAGTCCAGAAGAGTCTTCCTTACTGTTTTAACAAGTGTCAGAATAATTTTTTCTTTAACAGTATGAGCGTCATAATTTTACCTTTTTCTGAAAATTACTTTTTTTTTTTTTTTTTTTTTTTTTGAGACGGAGTTTCACTCTTGTTACCCAGGCTGGAGTGCAATGGCGCGATCTCGGCTCACCGCAACCTCCGCCTCCTGGGTTCAGGCAATTCTCCTGCCTCAACCTCCTGAGTAGCTGGGATTACAGGCACGCGCCACCATGCCTAGCTAATGTTTTGTATTTTTAGTAGAGACGGGGTTTCACCATGTTGACCAGGATGGTCTCGATCTCTTGACCTCGTGATCCACCCGCCTCAGCCTCCCAAAGTGCTGGGATTACAGGCTTGAGCCACCCACCACACCCGGCCTTTTTTTTTTTTTTTTTTTTTGAGATGGAGTTTTGCTCTTTTGCCCAGGCTGGAGTCCAATGGCATGATCTTAGCTCACTGCAACCTCTGCCTCCCAGGTTCAAGCGATTCTCCTGCCTCAGCCTCCCAAGTAGCTGAAATTACAGGCATGCGCCACCACACCCTGCTAATTTTTGTATTTTTAGTAGAGACAGGGTTTCTCCATGTTGGTCAGGCTGGTCTCAAACTCCTGACCTCAGGTGGTCTTCTCACCTCAGCCTCCCAAAGTGCTGGGATTACAGATGTGAGCCACTGCGCCTGTCTGAAAATTAACTTTTAGCAGATGAGCAGTGTTCCAGGCAGAGGACACCATAAGTGCAAAAGTCTGGAAACGAGGAAGAAACTACAGAGTTTGGAAAATTAAAACTGGGCCCCCAAGGCTGGACAGTAGAGTGAAGGGAATGTTGAGATATGAGACTGAAGAGGTAAGCAGGTGCCAGATAACGAAGGACCCCACAAACCACATTAAAAGAGTTTGGATCTTATCCACAGGGTGAGAAGAAGACATTAATGTGCTGTAAATAGAGAGCGCCATGATCAGAACTTTAGGAAATGTGGAGCACTCATTGAAGTAGTCAAGACCAGAGGCAGAGAGACTATTTAGAAGGTTACTGCATGAATAAGATGAAGCTCACGCAAAATAGGTAATACCCGTGGGACTGGAGGAAAGAAAGTACCTTTGAGAACTTTCAGGAGGCAAACAGACTTAATTGACTGGATGTGCCAACTTAGGTGTTGGGCTCCACGAGGACATCCAGATTTCTAATTTGGACCACTGGGTGGTGCCATTTAATGAGAAACAAAACAGGAAGAAGCACATTTGCCGGGAGGAGTGGAGGTGACAAACTTTAGACATAATGAGTTTGAGGTGCCCGTGGGGGCTCAAAATGAGATAATGCTGGGTTTAAATACAACAACAGCTTCAAAACCCATTGGCTGTGTACTGAGCAACACACTCTCTGGATTTCATCTGTAAAATGAGCTCTAGTCTTAAGGGGTTTTGTGATAATTAGTGAGCTCTATGGAAAACTTTTGAGCACAAGTAGAAGCCAAGACAAAGCCTTGATATTATTATTATTATTATTATTATTATTATTATTATTTGGGAGGCAGAGTCTCACTGAGCATGGTGGCTCACGCCTGTAATCCCAGCACTTTGGGAGGCTGAGGCAGGTGGATCACCTGAGGTTAGGAGTTCAAGACCAGCATGGCCAACATGGTGAAACCCCGTCTCTACAAAAATAGAAAAATTAGCTGGACATGATGGTGGGTGCCTGTAAGCCCAGCTACTCGGAAGGCTGAGGCATGAGAATTGCTTGAACACGGGAGACAGAGGTTGCAGTGAGCCGAGATCTCACCACTATACTGCAGCCTGGACGACAGAGTGAAACTCCATCTCAAAAAACAAAGAAGAAGAAGAAGAAGAAGAAGAAGAAGAGAGACAGAGTCTCACTATGTTGCCCAGGCTGGCCTCAACTCCTCAGTTCAAGCGATCCTCCCACCGTGGCCTCCCAAACTTGATTTTTTTGTTTGTTTGTTTTATTTTTATTATTTTGTGTAGCTTCTGATATATTATAACTCAAAAAGCCTTGTTTTTTTAAGGAGCACACTGTGTAGCGGAAAAGACAGACTTAAACAGGTCATTGAAATGTGGTTCTTGGCTGAACATTATTGCTGATGCCTATAATCTCAGTACTTCGGGAGGCTGAGTTAGGTGGATTGATTAAGTTCAAGAATTCAAGACCAGCCTGGGCAATATGGCAAAATTCCCTTTCTACGAAAAATACAAAATTAGCTGGGCATGGTGGCTCTCGCCTGCAGTTCCAGCTACTCATGGAGCTGAGGTGGGAGGATCACTTGGACCCAGGAGTTTAAGTCTGCAGTGAGCTGTGGTCACACCACTGCACTACTCCAACCTGGGTGACAGAGTAAGACCCTGTGTCAAAGAAGAAAGAAAGAAAGAGAGAAAATGTGGTTCTCCTAGAGGACTCTTCCTTTGAGCCTCTGCTCCTCCATCACATCCTGTCTTGCAGGATTGACCCTCACTTTCTATCCCTTCTCTATCTAACCATCTTCTTTTAGAGTCAGAGACTCACTCTGTCACCCAGGCCGAAGTGTAATGGCCTGATTATAGCTCATTGCAGCCTTGAACTCCTGGGTTAAGGTGATCCTCCTGCTTCAGCCTCTTCAGTAGCTAGGACTACAGGTATGTGCCCAGCTAATTTGTTTTTTGTGTGTGTGGAGATGGAGTCTCCCTCTGTTGCCCAGGCTAGTCTTGAACTCCTGGCCTCAAGCGAGCCTCCTGTGAGCCACCACAAAGGCCTATCTACTATCTCCTGGCCATTCCCTCACATTAATTTGTAAGCTCCCTGTTTTCAAGAACCTTTACGTCCGCTCTGTCTCACCCTGGCCACACCCTGGACCTAGCACCTAGAACTGTTATGTTTCTGAAAACTTCAATTTTCATACACTGGTTTCCACCACAACATCCTGTCTTTTTATATTCTGAATAAATCCTGGGGCCCATAGTGACCCAGTCAGGACATATAACACAATAGAAGAAACCCAGTCTAGTAACCAAAAACTAATTTAAATCTCTACTTAATTTATCAAGGAAACATCAGAGGCAGGGGAAAGGGCAGTGGAACAGGAGCACATTTTAATGGACAGCCCAACATGTTAAAATCCTCTCTCTCTGCCTAGGGTGGTGGCTTATGCCTGTAATCCCAGTACTTCAGGAGGCCAAGGCAGGCTGATCACCTGAGGTCAGGAGTTCGAGACCAGACTGATCAACATGGTGAAGCCCCATCTCTACTGAAAATACAAAAATTAGCTGGGCATGGCAGCACATGCTTGTAATGCCAGCTACTCAGGAAGCTGAGGCAGGAGAATCACTTGAACCCAGGAGGCAGAGGTTGCACTGAGCCAAGATTGTGCCACTGCACTCCAGCCTGGGCAACAGGGTGAGGCGCCATCAAAAAAAAAAAAAAAAATCCTCTCTCCCATTCAACATTTTCTACTTGGATGGTATTTCTCCCCAAAACTATCCCTTCCAACTCCCCTTAGCCCACACTGTTTTTCCAGATCTCTCTCCCACTCAGCTCTTTCTCTTACCATATTATCCTCCAGTTTCTGGTCTGTTCTCTTTACCTCACTTTGTTTTTGTTTTGTTTTGTTTTGTTTTGTTTTTGTTTTTTAATTTCTGCCCACAGGAGCGCTAGCCCCGCCTCCCTGCATCCCCTCACTTTGGTTTTGTATAATGTAGAAGAAACTGAACCTGACCTAACAAACAGAAATCATGCCTCCCTGACATCCTCCCACCATCCATGGTTTCCCTGCAGTCTTACAGCTTTTTTTTGAAACAAGGCCTCATTCTGTCACCCAGGCTGGAATGCAGTGGTATAGTCACAGCTAACTGCAGCCTCCACCTCCCGAGTTCAAGTGATCCTCTCACCTCAACCCCCACCCCATTCCCTGAGTAGCTGGAACTACAGGTGTACACCACCAGGCCTGGCTATTTTTTTTTTTTTTTTGTATTTTTTAAGACCAGATTTCATCATGTTGCCCAGGCTAGTCTTGAACTCCTGGCCTCACGTGGTCGTCCCACCTCGGCTTCCCAAAGTGCTGGGACTACAGGTATGGGCCACTGTGCTCAGCCTTACTGCTTACTGCTGTAAGGGGAGACAGACACCTCCTCCAGAAACACTTCTGTGACCTCATATTCTGTGCTAGGTGCCCCTCCTCAGTCATGGCGTCCATCACACAGGTCTGGAATGTTTGTCCTACCTGACTGTCTCAGCCGCCAGATTGTGAACTCTCTGAGGATGAGGACCATGTCTTTCCTTTTATCATCCCTTCAGTGTAAGCCAGAATTTTTGGCACACATTTACAAAATGGCCCTTAGATGTGACCTAGACAGTTCCTTGATATAACAATTTTCTCATGCTGATGCAGGGATTAGAAGTGGGCGAACAGGCAAAGGAAGAGACATAAGGGAAGGAAAATTGGCATTTATTTATTTATTTATTTATTTTTACCACTTGCTAAAAGCCAGACACAGTGCCAAGCATTTACATTATTATATTCTTTAGTCTGGACCTCTCTATGAGCCAGGTAATGGTATATACATTTTATAGATAAGGAAACTGAGGTTTATAGAGATCAAGTAATTAAGGTTGCATTATTACATGGGAGTAAGTAGCAAGGCTTGGATTCAGTTCGACTCCAAAAATCCATGTCCTTTCCACACACTGTGGAATGTTTACAATGTTTACAACCCATTGGCTTATTTACTGAAAAAATAAATGGGATAAACAGTCAATTCTCAATGCAAGATTAGGCCAATTAGTATCTTTTACTCTTCAGATCCATTTTCAGGCCAAAATTCTTATATTTTCAGCTCCCTACTGCTTATTTTGCATTTACATTATCAAGAGTATGTGTTGGCCAGGCACCGTGGCTCATGCCTATAATCCCAGCACTTTGAGAGGCTGAGGCGGGCAGGTCACTTGAGCCTGGGAGTTCAACACCAGCCTGGGCAACACAGAAAACCCCATCTCTACTAAAAATACAAAAAATTAGCCAGGCGTGGTGGTGCATGCCTGTTATCCCAGCTACTCGACAGGCTGAGGCAGAAGAATCGCTTGAACCTGGGAGGTAGAGGTTGCATTGAGCCGAGATCATGCCATTGCACTCTAGCCTGGGTGAGAGAATGAGGCTCTGTCTAAAAAAAAAAAAAAGAGAGAGAGAGAGAGAATATGCTAGTGTGTCTCTATGAAGTTGGATGTGTGTATGTCAATGTTTCACTGTTGGTGTGCGTGTATGTGGCCTGTTTGTTGTCCCAAGACTGTGAGGATGCTTAACTCTACTTCCTCCCCTCCCTTTCCTTCCTAATTCTACTTAAATACTCTAGGCCTGTCCGCATGTAAGGTCCTGCCTGGGGAAGTTGTTCAGTGTTGTTCTCCCCCGCCTTCCCTGACCCCCCTCTTTCTGAGCATTTTTAGCACTGGTGGTTTCCTCCAGCTGTCATCTGGTTTCTCTTGCTGCCAATGATTTTGGCTTTCCCCCAGCAACAGTCAATGGGGAAGATATTCAATTGGTTCAGAAACACCCTCTCAGCCAATAAAACGTTAATACATTGAAATCCACTTTCTTCTCCCTTCCTCCCCCATAAGCCCTGACCAATGAGATGCTGGTTTTGTCACTTACTGCCAATCTGGTATTTTAGAAAACAAAATACTGTAATACTGTACAAAGATTACAGAAGTGGGACTAGAGATGGCAGAGAAGTGTAAATGCCCATTCTGCAGCACCCTCCAGGAACCCTGGCTCTCCCACCTCCATTACAAACATAGTGGCTGGACAAATGCCCAGATTTCCTCTGTTTGAACCACAGAAGCAGAGAATCTCAGGGGCAGGAGGGGCTTTAAGAAACTGGCTCAACTTATTGCTTCAACTTCCTCCCCCACCTCAAACACATACTCATGCACCACACTTGCCATCCCACAAAATGACTTTCCCAAATTCTGCTTGAACTTCTCTAGGGACAGGGCACTCACTTCCTTACCATTCAAGTCCTCTTCTTTTTCCATTTCCTCTTTTTACCTCCAGGACCAGATACTTGAACTGTTTCAGTGCCTCCTTACTTCCTGTTATTCCCGTTTCTGTTCCTCCTTATCTATCTACACCCCAGCTCAGGCCCATGGGGGCATTAAGTAGGCAGATGGGAAACAACTCACTGTGGCTCTGACAGGGAAATATGTGCCCCCACACCCGCCCCATCCCTAGCAAGAACTTGTTGGACTGCTATTAGGTAAAGCCTAACTACAGCCTGGGTCTTGGAGGGGTGGTAAGGCAGACACTGTTCCAGAAAGGGGTCAGGCCTTCCTGGGATTGAGGGCTGGCATGCCCATCACTTCTCTTTGATGAGCTAGCTCTCTCTGCCTCTCTTTCACTCTAGCTCCCGCTTACTTACCCAATCACAGAGGTGGCCCTAAGCTCAGTCTCATTCTCAGAAAAACTTACTTATGCCAGTGAGAACCCTTCTCAGTGGGCAAAGGGGTTTCTCTTTTTTTTTTTTTTTTTTTTGAGATGGAGTCTCACTCTGTCACCAGGCTGGGGTGCAGTGGTGAGGTCTTGGCTCACTACACTGCAACCTCCACCTCCTGGTTGCAAGCCATTCTCCTGCCTCAGCCTCCCTGGTAGCTGGGATTACAGGAGCACACCACCACGCCCGGCTAATTTTTGTATTTTCAGTAGAGACGGGGTTTCACCATGTTGGCCAGGCTGGTCTCCATCTCCTGACCCCCAGCTGTCATCTGGTTTCTCTCGCTGCCAATGATTTTGGTTTTCCCCAGCAACAGTCAATGGGGGAAGATATTCAATTCTCTCAAGGGATCTGCCCACCTCGGCCTCCCAAAGTACTGGGATTACAGGTGTGAGCCACCACACCTGGCCAAAGATCTTTCTCTTAAAATAACAGGCAGAAAAGTGATTTAAAAGTGAATCTACACCTGGAGTTCCAGCTACTCAGGAGGCTGAGGTGGGAGGATCTCTTGAGCCCAGGAGTTCAAGGCTGTAGTGAGTTATGATGGTGCCACTGCATTCCAACCTGGGCCAAAGAGTGAGACTGTCTCAAAAGAAAAGGCCAGGGGTGGTGGCTCACACCTGTAGTCCTAGGTACTTAGGAGGTTGAGGTGGGAGGATTGCTTGAGCCTGTGAGTTCAAGGCTGTAGTGAGCCAAGGTCACACCACTGTACTCCCCAACCTGGTCAACAAAGGGAGACCCTGTCTCCAAAAAAAAAAAAAAAAGTGTATCTCCATGAACATTAAAGGAAGATGAGAAGGACTATCATGATTACCTGTTTTCTAGCACCCAGCTCAAGGTAGCCCTCTGTCACCCTCGTGCCTAGTCAGTTCAGGGCTCATTAGGCTCTTTTTGTTTGTTTTGTTTTTTTTAGAGAGAGTTTTGCTCTTGTTGCCTGGGCTGGAGTGCAATGGTGAGATCTCGGCTCATCGCAACCTCTGCCTCCTAGGTTCAAGCCATTCTCCTGCCTCAGCCTCCTGAGTAGCAGCTGGGATTACAGGCATACGCCACCCTGCCCAGCTAATTTTTTATTTTTTTTTTTTTTTTCTTTTTTTTTTTTTTTTTGAGACGGAGTTTCGCTCTTGTTACCCAGGCTGGAGTGCAATGGCGCGATGATCGCTCATCGCCACAACCTCCGCCTCGGAGGTTCAGGCAATTCTCCTGCCTCAGCCTCCTGAGTAGCTGGGATTACAGGCACGTGCCACCATGCCCAGCTAATTTTTTTTGTATTTTTAGTAGAGACAGGGTTTCACCATGTTGACCAGGATGGTCTCGATCTCTTGACCTCGTGATCCACCCGCCTCGGCCTCCCAAAGTGCTGGGATTACAGGCTTGAGCCACCGCGCCCGGCCTAATTTTGTATTTTTAGTAGAGACGAGGTTTCTCCATGTTGGTGAGGCTGGTCTCGAACTCCTGACCTCAGGAGATCTGCCCCCTCGGCCTCCCACAGTGCTGGGATTACAGGCATCAGCCGCTGCAGCTTGCCCTAGTCTCTTATTCTATAGTCCCTTTTACTGTCTCATTGCTTCTCTTTGGTGTGGTGGGAGGCAGGATGGGGGCAGTATACAACCTCCCCTGCCCAGAATGCAGTGTGAACCACTTTAGGACAGTCACATAAATTGTTTGTATTTGTACCTTACATCTACTTATCACAGAGCTCTGCTCATTGTACCATCAGCTCACAGTATCAAGGTCCATAAACATACTCTCTGCAGTCTCATTTGGCTAACTAGATGAAACAAGTAAAGATCACTCTAGTCTTGTCTCCATCTTCTTCAGCCTGGTTGGTAGGAGGCCCACAGGAGGGCCACGGGGCCACAATTCCTAGTAGTGGGAATCATGTTTCCTGGAGAGAAGAGAGTGTGGGCAGTCTTTTCTCACTGGTGCAGAGGGAGCAGGCGCTGTGCTGCCTGGTGTGGAGTACAAAGTGCTGTGGAAGGCACTGCCTGGTACAGAACTTGATTAGCAAAGCCCAGCACCAGTAAGCATAGCACGTAAAACCACTGCAACCTCCACACCCTGCCTCAACTCCACAGGCCCAGCTTCACATTCCAAGCAGTGTTTGGCAGCCCAGGTAAGAGCTGCTACGGCAGAAGTGCCTTTGGTTCTCCCATTCTTCCCTGTTGCACTTCAACCTCAGAGTCTTCTTTACCTGTAGTTTCTCCCTCAACCCCACATTCCAGTTCCTTCCCCAATCCCTGGCAGTCCTGCTTCTGCCTGTCAAAACTCCACATTCTTGCAGGCTCTACCTACCACCCTTGCCCATCCCTGTTCCATCCGTGACACACTGCCCAGGTTGTTGTTCTCCTCCTCCTCCTCCTTCTTATTCTTCTTTTGAGATGGAGTCTCACTCTATCACCCAGGCTAGAGTGTGCTGTAACCTCCACCTCCCGGGTTCAAGTGATCCTCCTGCCTCAGCCTCATGAGTAGCTGGGACTACAGACGCTTGGCTAAATTTTGTATTTTATTGTTTAGTAGAGATGGGGTTTCACCATGTTGGCCAGGCTGGTCTCGAACTCTCCTGACCTCAGGTGACCCGCACACCTTGGCCTCACAAAGTGCTAAGATTACAGATGTCAGGCACTGTGCCTGGCCCCTTTTATTTATTTATATATTTTTGGAGTTAGTGTTTTGCTCTCTTACCCACGTTGGAGTATAGTGGCACAATCATAGCTCACTGTAGCCTCGAACTCCTGGGGTCAAGCAATCCCCCTGCCTTAGCCTCCCAAGTAGCTGGGTTTACAGGTGCCACCACACCCGGCTAAGTTTTCAATCTTTTTTTTTTGGTAGAGATGGAATCTTGCTATGTTGCCCGGGTTGGCCCCAACATCTTGGCCTCAAGCAATCCTCCTGCCTTGGCCTCCCAAAGTACTGGGATTACAGGTGTGAGCCACCTCATCCAGCCCCAAATTCTTTCTCAAGCAAAGGCGCCTTACCCAGAGGTGAAATGCAGCTGTTTTAGTCCCTCCCTCTGCTCACGTATCAGGTATTCTGCCATTTCAGGGCACCTGGCTCCCTCACCTCAGATCCTTTTCCAGGTTATTCTTTTTACCTTTTTGTCTATTTCCTGCCAAATCATGTCCTGTTTGGTTTTTTTTTCTTTGAGATGGAATTTTTCTCTTGTTGCCAGGCTGGAGTGCAATGGCGAGATCATGGCTCACTGCAACCTCTGACTCCCACGTTCAAATGATTCTCCTACCTCAGCCTCCCGAGTAGCTGGGATTACAGGCATGCGCCACCATGCCCAGCTGATTTTTTGTATTTTTAGTAGAGACATGGTCCCTCCACGTTGGTCAGGCTGGTCTGGAACTCCTGACCTCAGGTAATCTGCCTGCCATGGCCTCCCAAAGTGCTGGGATTACAGGCATGAGCCACTGCACCCAGCCTTTTTTTTTTTTTTTTAATGAAATTTTATTCTAATTTCATGTCTTCTAGGCATTCTGCTGGGTTTACACTGGCAGATTCTGGAGACCCTGTTCCATCTCCAGATAGTCATAGGGGTAACCTCTCATGTGGCCATGGCTCTGACCTTTACTATTTTGAAAATATTTTAGCATTTGTTCCCAGAACAACTTTGTGGGAGCAGATACTTTTAGTCCCATACAAGCAATCGAAGGCTCAGCATCAGTGACTTACCCAAAACCACCCAGCTAATAAGATGTCCAGCCCCAGCTTGAATCCAGACCCACTGGCTCCCACTCCAGTGCTCTTCCTACTGCTGTGAAACCCAGACCCCTCAACTATCACCCTTGTTACTAAGCGCCCATTTGTGTTGATATAGTTGTTCTTGTTATCCTGCACCTTCATGTTCTTGTCAATTGTATTTGTAGCCACGTGTTTACCACGTCTCCTTCCTGTGATTGGGAACCTTCAGAGGTGAGGGACGGAATTTTCCTTTCTCTGTTGGTCCCTCAGAATCCAGGATAGGGGTCTTCCAACCAAAGGAACGGACCCTGGGGGTAAAGGCAGGCACTGTGAATGTGGATCTTTGCCACCTTCAAGTGTACATGGAGAGTGGATGTGGACAGAAAGTTGATAATAACAAGTACGAGCAGCTGCCATTTGTTGACAACCTACCAGGTGCTGAGCATTTGCTAGTTCTTTATTTACATTATTTAATCTTCACAACAAACTTCTAAGGGAGGTATTATTATTGGCAAATGAGAAAGCTAATGCTCAGAGACACGGAGTTAGGATGCAACCACATCTGTCTGACCCCAAAAGGAACATATAAATAGCAGAATTCAATTCAGATTTTAAAAATATGGACCGGGAGTGGTGGCTCATGCTTGTAATCCCAGCAATTTAGGAGGCCAGGGCGGGTGGATCACCTGAGGTCAGGAGTTCGAGACCAGCCGGGCCAACATGGTGAAACTCCGTCTCTACTAAAAATACAAAAATCAGCCAGGTATGGTGGCAGGCAACTGTAATCTCAGCTATTCGGGAGACTGAGGCAGGAGAATTGCTGGAACCCGGGTGGCAGGGGTTGCAGTGAGTGGAGATCGTGCCACTGCACTCCATCCCTGGCAACAACAGTGAGACTCTGTCTCAAAAAAAAAAAAAAATTAGCTGGGCATGGTGGCAGGAGCCTATAATCCCAGGTACTCAGGAGGCTGAGGCACAGAGACTTGCTTAAACCCAGGAGGCGGAGGATGCAGTGAGCAGAGATAGTACCACTGCACTCCAGTCTGGGCGACAGAACAAGACTCTGTCTCAAAAAAAAAAAAAAAAAAAAAAAAATCCCTTACTCCCTGAAGGCCCATCCTACCCTTGACTTTTCTTTTCCCAAAAAATAAAATTCAGGAAGAGGAAAGCAGGGCAGGTTGTACCTCATACATAAGCACGCACGCGCGCGCACGCACGCACACACACACACACACACACACACCACTTATACCTATCACCACCACCCTGGATTTCCTAGCCCCAGGGTGAGGGCTATGAGGGGTCAGGGGTCAGGTTCACTAGGACCCTAGTCCTTGCCCCCTTCCCTGGTGCTAAATAAAAGTGAATAAATACTAAATAAATACAACTGGGGCCCAGGCCCACCCTGCCTTCCCCCTCCCTCCTGTGACCTGCAGGCAGAGGGGGCAGTTTAGATGAAGGACTGTCTCTCAGCCCCTTCCATCCACTAACCCGTCACTGCCTCCCAGGGCAGGAAACCAGGGCAGGGCCAGCCTGCGCATTAGGGAAGAGAAGAGGGGCAGGTCTCACGCCCACAGCCCCTCTCCACTGAGTCTTAGCATGAGGCAGCTGCAGGAGCCCTCTCTTTCTCCCAGCTAAGTCCGAGGCCCCGGTGCCCAGAAAGGGCAGCCGGGATAGTGAGGTTATTTCTTGCCCGCCCAGGTGCGCCGCCGAAGGATCTCCAGAATCTGTGCTCTTCGGTGCAGCCAGTCCTGGGGAGTGGGGCGTGGTGGTGAAGTGGTTGGCTGGGGCACAAAGAAGCTGTATCGCAGGCGTGCGTTCTGGGGATTGCCAGCCACTAGGACTTGCAGTGTCAAAGGCTGGGCCAGTGGCCCGTGGCCTGTCAGTGTCTCTGAGGCTGCGGTGGCCCCACTGTAGCGCAGGCTGACTGCCCCAGGCAGTACCACATCTGTGGAGGAGGGCATCAGCGTGTATTCGCCATTGAGGGCATAGGAACCATCTGGCAGCTTCAGGGCCAAGTAGACGCTCCGGTGGCCAGGATTCCCCTGCTGCCGGACAAGAATGTGGGTGGCTCCCGCAGGGATAGTGACCACATTGTTGTATCCGTACCTGTGTGGAAGGAGTAGACGGGGAGCTCAGGATCACCTGAACGCCCCCAGCCTTCTGAGCTGTGTTTACGTGACTGCATGTGCGTAGTGGCTGTCGCCCCAATCCTATGTGAGTGGTTCAGTCTGGATCAGAGCTATGTGCACATGTGCCCTACTGCCTCTTATCTCTGGACCTTTACGCCCACTGTTCCCTTACTGAGGTGCTCTTCCAAGCCCCACCTCCTTGGTATGTGTCCAATTCCTACCCTCCTTCTGAGACTCAGCTCAGAGTTCACCTCCAAGCAAGTCTTCCCTGATGCCCATAAGGGCGCTCACAGCACCCGGTTTGGACTCCAGCTGAACACATGGGACACTGCACTGTAACTGCTGACTCATCTATCTCCCACTAGACTGTGAGCTCTCTGAGAGTAGAAACAGTGCTGAGTTCCCCTCTGCATCCCCAGGACCCAGAATGTCCAGGAAGTTAGAGGGAGAGATATGGTAAAGAACCTGAATTTCCTGAAGGAGCCTGAGTGCTTGCTGCAGCCAGAACCATCCCCTCCGCACACCATGCACTTGTCAAACTTCTTCTTGGAGCCAATGATGCGGTCACAGCCAGCGTGAATGCAGCGGCCCTGGACACAGACTGAGGAGCTGTCCGGGGCACAGGGGGTCCCATCTACCACCTAAGGAGAAGAGAAAAAAACAATGCGAAGGTTCCTCCTAAGTCAAGATGGGTTGGTAAATCAAACGAGACTCATGTCCCATCAGGGAAGGGATGTCAGAAAAGTTGGTTGAGGTAGGGGATGTAGACGGGTGAGTGCCAGCCACCATGTGGTGATAATCATAACAATAAAAATAATTATCACATGTAACATCTAGTCAGCATTCTCAGAGCACAGGCCAGTATGCTAAGTGTTTTACAAACACAAATCTCACCACCACTGTTTGAGATTTCTAGGGATGGAACATTAAGGTTTAGAAAGGTTAAGGAACCTGCCCAAAAGCCACACAAATGGCAAGCCAAGGAGCCAAGATTGTAGTTCTTTTCTTTTTTTTTTTTCTTTTTCCAGAGACGGGTTTTCACCATATTGGTCAGGCTGGTCTCGAACTCCTGACCTCAGGTGATCCACCCGCCTCGGCCTCCCAGAGTGCTGGGATTACAGGCATGAGCCACCGCGTCCAAGACTGCAGTTCTTGCAAGAATTGCAGGTCTGTTTGGTCCCAGCACCGAGCGGTAAACCTTGATGGCACTGCCCCTGAATGGACGCTAGAGGGCATCCAGCCTGTAGAAATTCTCAGGTTAAGGGCGAAGGGAGCAGATGGCTGCTAGGGCTTGTTTTCCTTTGTGCAACTTTCAGCCCACCACCCCATCACAGAGAGGGAGTGTCGGACTTCAGTCATCTCCAGGGGGCCTGGCCATTGAGGGACTAATTGTCCAGGAGCTGAATGAGGCCACGACTATAAATTGACAGAGAAGCCCATAGAAGAGGGGTCAAGAACTTGCCCCAAAGGTCACACATTCCATTCTCACCAAATGCAGCACTAGAAGATGGGGAGACAGAGAAAAAGAGCCCAAGGGAAATAGGATAGCTAGAGGGACCTGTTGGCCATGTATCTGGAGTCTGGGGCTCGTCTTCCTGATACCCATGTACAGATAAGTCTGAGTAGACTCCTGGACTGGGCTGGTGTGGCTGTGGGAGCAATGCTACTTTGGGGATCTTTGTCATCAGAAAGCAGAGGGAGCGCTGGGGGTGTGTGTGACCACGGACAGGGCCTGGGGGTGCCCTGGCCCTCACCCGTGGCTCCAGTACATAGTAGTAGCCCAGTGCCCGAGCCTGGCAGGTGAGTTTGCACTGGTCCTGGGGGGCCACGCCTGTGTAGCGAGGGACCCAGTCCATGGGCCCTGGGAAGCTCTTGAAGAGGTCGGTGCGGTGGTTGTAGGCAGCGCACTGCTCCTCGCGGAAGGTCAGGGCTGGAGGGGTGAAATAGACAGTCAGAGCCCCTCCTTCCTCATATCACCCCACACCCCTCCACCCAGCCCCTCAGAGCTCTAGACAGCACAGCTCCACTCGTCTCCACAGATGGCCAAGGACAATTCCCAGAGGTTAAAGGCACTCCACCCAGCAGAGGAGAACCAACACCCTCTTGGTTTTGCACTCAAGGGACAGTCCTTCCTGCTCTACTGTCCCCTCCCAAGGGCTCCCATCCCCGCAACTCCTTACCTGAGCCAGTTGGGCAGTCCTCAGTGTTGCAGGAGCGGAATCGGGTGCGGCGGCCCTCACAGTACTTGCCACCATTTCGGGGGACAGGCCTCGTGCAGTCTCGGGAGGAGAACTGGACACCACCCCCACAGGTCCGAGAGCAGTCGCCCCATGGTCCCCAGGGACCCCAGCCACCAGCCTGTGGAATCTGCAAAGGCACAGAATGGAAGTGGGGGATAAGTGAACTCTCTCCTGGGCTTAGGGCCAGTCCCCACACCCCCAGGCCCTTTACCCCACCCCGCCCTAGGATCTCACATTGAAGTCCCGGAGCTGGTCCACGTGGAGGCAGCGACCACCCATGCAGGCCTGTGCGGGCCCGCAGGGGGTGCCATCAGCCCAGGGTGAGTGCTTGGTCTGGCACATGGCATGGCCATTGAGGTGGCCAGAGCACCAGAGGGCAGCACAAGGCGGCGGCAGCTGCGGACAATGGCTTGAGTCGGGCCCAAAGGTCAGCTGGCACTGGCGGTCAGCATCATAGTCCTTGCCAGGGAAAGTCACAGGCAGATGCAGTGGAGCCTCTGGTTTGTCTAACAGACAGTGCCCTGGGAAAGAGATTGGGGCACAAAGTCAGCAACGGGTTTAAGGGAGCACTCAGAATTGCCAGCTGAAAGCTTAGGCTCCCTGGGGCCTGATGGAACCTAGAAAAACAGGCCGGGCGTGGTGGTTCACGCCTGTAATCCCAGCATTTTGGGAGGCTGAGGTGTCAGGAGTTCAAGACAAGCCTGGACAACATGGTGAACCCCCGTCTCTGCTAAAAATACAAAAATTAGCCAAGCTTGGTGGCACCTGCCTATAATCCCAGCTACTCAGGAGGCTGAGGCAGGAGAATCACTTGAACTCGGGAAGTGAAGGTTGCAGTGAGCCGAGATCAAGCCATTGCACTCCAGCCTGGATGACAGAGCAAGAGTCTGGTCTAAAAAAAAAAAAAAAAAGAAAGAAAAAGAAAGGAGAAAAAGAGAAAAACAACTCTAGGGCTATAAGAGGCTTTAAAGTTTTTAAATTTATGATTTATATTTTAATTACTTTATCTTTAGACAGAATTTTGCTCTGTCATCCAGGCTGCAGTACAGTGGCATGATCATGGCCCACTAAAGCCTCAAACTCCTGGGCTCAAGCAAACTTCCTGCCTTGGCCTCCTGAGTAGCTGGGATTACATGTACCATATCCAGCTAATTTTTTTGAATTTTTTTGTAGAGATAAGTTCTGCTATGTTGTCCAGGCTGATCTCAAACTCCTGGTCTCAAGCAATCCTCCCACCTCAGCCTCACAAAATGTTGGAATTACAGGTGTGAGCCACTGTGCCTACCCCTGTAAGAGGCTTTAATGGGCAGCTACAATGTATTTTTTATTTTTTTTTAGAGATGGGGCTTTACCATGTTGGCCAGGATGGTCTCTATCTTTTGATCTCGTGATCTGCCTGCCTTGGCCTCCCAAACTGCTGGGATTACAGGTGTGAGCCACTGTGCCTGGCCCTGGGCAGCTATAATTTATTGGATGCTTATTATGTGATGAGCATTAGCTAAATGCTTGACCAGCACATATTTAATCATGACAAATACCTATGAGAGAGGTACCGCTATTATACTTATCTGACATATCAACTACAAGCACAGGTGAAGTAATTTACAGTCACACATCTACATCTGCTTAAATAATAGAAGAAGGGGCGGGGCATGGTGGCTCAATGCCTGTAATCCCAGCACTTTGGATGGCTGAGGTGGGAGGATTGCTTGAGCCCAGGAGTTCGAGACCAGTCCAGGCAACACAGTGAGACCTCGTCCCTATTTTAAAAAGAAAAACAAATTATTAACAACAACAACAAAAACAAAGCTGGGAGCTGTGGCTCATGCCTGTAATCCCAGCACTTTAGGAGGCCAAGGCAGGCAGATCACCTGAGGTCAGGAGTTTGAGACCAGCCTCACCAACATGGAGAAACACTGCCTCTTCTAAAAATACCACATTAGCCGGGCATGGTGGTGTATGCCTGTAGTCCCAGCTACTCGGGTGGCTGAGGCAGGAGAATCGCTAGAACCCGGGAGGCGGAGGTTGCGGTGCACTAAGATGGAGCCATTGTACTCCAGCCTGGGCAACAAGAACGAAACTCCATCTCAAAAATAAATAAATAAATAAATAAATAAATAAAACAGAATAAAGATAGGAACCCAATTCTGCCTATTCTATTCTAACCAACTATAGAATACTTGAATTTGCCTCTCATCAACATCTCTGCCCAATGGCAGTCATCCTGCTATACTCGCATACCTCATTATGTGACAAGGTAATCACCTTCACAGCCAGCGCAGTCCAGGGGTGGGCAGTTCTGGCCCTCAGAAGGTCAGCTCTAATTCTGTTGAGCCAAAATTTGCCTCCTCTAGCTGTGGTATTTATTCTGGGAGGAAGTGAGAACCGCAGAAAGACAGCAGCATTTCTCACCCCTTCCCACACTGCAGAGGAAGCACACTTTTGGGAGGCAATTTGGCCCATTCAGAATGCCAGCAGAAGTGAGAGTGGCATGGAGGACAGGAATCGAGTCCTACCTAGGGAAAGGTGAGTGCCATCTGCTTACCATAGCCATTGTCCAGGAAGTCAGTGATGAAGCGGGCACTGCAGGGGGACCAGGGCTCCTCAGGATCCACATGAGCCATCACAGGGGCCATGACATGGCGAGAGGTGCTCAAAGGCCCATTCAAACTGCTGCATGGCTTGGAGTTGTCATGGAGCATGTTGAAGACATGACCTGTGGGAGCAGAGGCCCTGCTAGGGTCTGAGGGTCCCTTCCCCATGCCCTGAGGGGCTCCATCATAAATCCGGCTGCAGCTGTGGATGGTCAGATCCATTCCCCACCTCACCCTGCCCCTAGTCCCTTCCTTTCTGGTACTCTCAGGGCTCCCAGTATGTAGCCCCATCTCTTGCTCTGTCTCCTTTTCCCCAAAACATACTCAGGGCCCCTCCCTATCCACTTTTCCTTATAGCCAACATTCCCAACTGTGACTCCACCCATTCCCTCTCTGACTCCCCCTCCAAATACACACACACACACACACACACACACACACACACACACATACACACACAGTTCACGGTAGTTTCTACCAACTTATATATTTAATAGAAAAATCTAAATATATATCTACACCTGGAGCAGAAAGGAGTAATAGCCCTGTACCTAGGCCTGGGGGAAGAAATACCTTGGGACCCCCATTAACACTCTGGTGAACTTGCTACCCCCTTCCCCAGCTCCTCCTCCCTAATACCTTTCTCACCCACCCCAGGTGGCCCATGGCCCCACTCCCACCTTACCCAGTTCATGAGCAGCAGTGAAGGCCGACTGGAGCCCATCATCCTCCACGATAGCGCAGCTCCGAGCCGGGTCGCACACAGTGCCTACATCAGCCATACCCAGTGTGTCACAAGTGGAGACCCCACACAGGTCCTACGGAGAGGGATCACAGAAGGTAAACAGAGAGCCACGACACCTGGTCCCATTGTGATGAGATTCAGATTCCTGGGGACCTGGACACTGAGGACCCAGCACTGTCAGGATCTAGGAAGCCACACATGGCAGTGTGGCTGGGGCCAGGCACCATGTCCCACAACTCTAGGGCATCATTTACATCACAGTCTACGTAGTGGTACTTCTTAGAATTGTGTAGTGCATGGCCTGAGGTGCTAACTGGGGCCTCACCTGGCGGGTGAACAGAATGGCCGTGTCAAAGTGGTCAGGGTCCGAATCCTCAGGGGTGTTGAGGCCCTGCTGCCAGGCACAGAAGCTGCGCAGGGTCTGGGCAGCACTGGGCCCCACTTGGGGCCCCTCCTCGCCTGACCCCAGGATCACTAGCCGAGTCACCACCAAGCTGACAGGATTGCGGATGCTTGGGTGCTTAAAGGCCTTGGCTGCTGCTGCCATCACCGTTAGCAGGTAGCGCTTCAGCCCCGCACCGTGAAATGCGGCCATCTTGTCATCTGCCACCACCAGTGTCTCCACGAATCTACTCAGTGAAGCAAAGCGCTGGAGAGAAAAAGGGAAAGGAAGATCCTGAAATAGCCTCAGACGTATGGGTCGATTGGTTCTCCCCTCCCTCACTTCCTGGGTCTGGAACTTGGCATCCTCAGCTGGGGCCCACACACCCCACTGGATTCCTGATTCCTTACTCCTGACGGGTCTTGGTCGGGCCCTTCCCCCAACACCAAATCCCATGGCTTTTGTGGTAACTCTGAGGAGTCAGCAGCTGGTTCTAAGAAGGGGAGGGGAGGGGACGCCACATCCCAGGGCTGCAAGAGCCCCAGAGGTGAAAGCAGCCTGGTCTGCCATCAGGAGGGACTTTGGGGTCCTCCAGGGCTGCGTGTGGCTGGGGCCTGTGGGACCAGGGCTAGAGGGCTGGGCTGCAACGTGTCTGCCCTGTGTGGTTGGAGGAACGATTCAGTCAGCAGCTAGGGCCAGGGCCAGAGCTCAGCGTGGCGGGTGTGGAGGGAGCGTCTGGTCTGGATTAAAGCTGGAGAGGGAGGAGGGAAGGGAAGAAGGGGGAGACCAGGAGTGGGAGGGAGAAAGGATGAAGCCTCAGGCAGCCTCGCAGTCCAGCCACAGTGTGGGACGGGGATTGACCAGGAGGAGGTACGGGATGCCCTCCCTCTCTTGCCACTCCTGCCCTAGTTTGCAGTTTGCCACAGTGATTTTAAAGGCAGCATCAGAAGCCAGAGACCAAACCCTCGGGCCTCAAACCTGACTCCTTTAGCTGGGGGTGGGGGATGAAAATCAAATTTGGGGCAGAGAAAAGAGCCAAGGCCACTGGGCTATTAGGAGACCTTTGCTGCTGGGGACTGTGGCCAGCAGAAGATGCCATGGCCAGGCAGGGGTGCGGCGGGGAGGGGGAGCAGTTATTCCCACTTATTCCCAGCCACCTCTGAGAACTCTCGGTGAGTCTGGCTAGGAGAAGGGTAAAGGGGAGAGGCCTGAGCCTTCCCTAGAAAGGAGGCTTGTGGAGACAGGAAAGGCAGGCAGAAGGGAGGGAAGCAGAGTGGCCAGAAGTCGAAGTGGGTGGAGAGAGGGTGAATAGGGGTCAGTAGGACAGACATGGTGGGAGGACGCGGCAGGACACAGACTCCAGGGTTGCCTACCTTGGCTCTCCGGGGTCTGGGGCTGGGGCTTCCAGGAGGAGCCTTGACGTTGCACATGGGACCTTGGCCGCTGGCAGGACTCTTCCGGCGTAGGATGTGAGCCCCAGGACCCCCAGCGGAGTTAGGAGTGCCTCCCTCCAGGGGCTGGAGGTGGAGTTCAGCCCCCCGGTACTGTAACACCCCTAACAAGGCTCCCCCATCCCAGTGCAGCGATGCCACCGACTCCGGATCTCCATTGATGGTACCAGTCAGGTAGGTGCCAGGCTCTGCTCCTCCCAGCAGCTCAGGCGCCTGGCCCAGGTACTGCACTGTCAGCCCCTCGACCTGCACGCCGGAGTCCTGATCCAGCTCTAGTAGCAGCGTCTCCCCAAAGGCCTGCAAGCGGCACAACAGTCTGGCAGGGGCGCCTGAGCCAGGCAGGATGCTGCCGTTGAGCTTCTCTGGAAACACGATCTCCTCCTCCCGGGGGAGGGGGCTGGCCAGCCGGGCTGAGGGCAGGAGAGAGGCCAGCAGTGGCAGAAGCAGCCACACCAGCCCGGAGAGCGGCACAATGGGGAGCTGGAGGCAGGGCTGGGCTCCCCACAGCCAGCGCCCCGCCAAGCCCCTCCGGGGATGTGAGCCGGTCTGGCACATGGCACTGGTACTGCTGCTGCTGGGAGGGACTGAGGCCGTCTGGGGCACCAAGTCCTCCACACCCGAGCTTTGGAAAGCTCTCCTCTGTAGCCTGGGGGCTTCGACTCCTGCCAAGGTCATAGGCAAAGTTTTCAGAAGGGCTGGGGACCTTTAGAGGAAATGGAGAAAACTTAGTCCTCGGGCTTAGGAGAGGTGCCCAGGGGTCTGGCTTCTCCAAACTCTCCTCCTGAGCTCTCCTTTCCTGGATCTTTGTCTCTCCCTGCCTGTGTCTTCTGCAGCTTCTCTGGGCTCTCCCTCTGTAGGACTCTGTCTGGGCCGCTTCTGAGCCTGTCCTGTCTCTGCCTTCTTCCGCCGTGCCTTTGTCTCTGTCTCTGTCCTCCTCTGTCTCTCTCGTGCCTGCCTATGTGTCTGTGGGTCTCCCTGTGGGTTCTCCCCAGCCTCTCTCCGCGCCAGCTCTTTTAAGCAAGTGAGCTTCTGCGATTGGCTGATCTCTAAGCCACTCAGCTGAGCTCTGTCGGTGGGACTCAGAGGGGTGTATCATCGCTTCCCAAAATCCTAGTTTTTGTTTTCCTTTAAAAAAAAATGGGACTTGCCCAGGGGAGGGGAATCTCTAGCAGCCGAATGGATGTAGGCACTGGGCCAGCTGATGACACAGCCTTTTCCCAAACCCCACAATCAGCCCTCAGCTGTCTCTTTTCCTTTTTGGTGGGACAGAGCCCCAGGAGAGGCAGAGAGTGAGGGAAAGGGCCTGGACGGCACGCACAGATAGGATCACATTCCTGGGAGAATTCCTGCTCTTGCAGCCTAACCTAGCATGGCCTCTCTTTTCTCAAGACTTCCTCATGCTGCCCTTTGGCCCTAGTGGCTGGTTTCCAGGGCTGAGGGGACTGAGTGAGCTGCCTGAGAAAAGAGGGTAGGGAACAGGTAAGCAGGCATCAAGAGGGAAGAACAAAGAAAGGAGGGAGTTTGACATGGCTCAGGATAGAACTGAGCAGCTGGGAAGAGTGAAAGAGGCAGAGCAATGTGGGGAGGCAAGGAGACAGCGATCAGGGAGTTTACTGCCCAAAGGTAGGATGATCCAGCTTGGAATGAACATACGGAGGCGGCAGATGACAAGGCAAGCGGGGTTAACGACTTTTCCTTTTATAGAAGGCAGATCCAGGGTGGCACCTCCTTTTTCTCTCTCTCTCTCTCTATTTCTTTTTCAGAGTTTCACTCTTGTTGCCCAGACTGGAGTGTAATGGTGTGATCTCAGCTCACCACAACCTCCGCCTCCCAGGTTCAAGTGATTCTCCTGCCTCAGCCTCCCAGAGTAGCTGGGATTACAGGCATGCGCCACCACACCCGGCTAATTTTGTATTTTTAGTAGAGACAGGGTTTCTCCAATGTTGGTCAGGCTGGCCTCTAACTCCCGACCTCAGGTGATCTGCCCACCTTGGCCTCCCAAAATGCGGGATTACAGGGGTGAGCCATGGTGCCTGGTCCCGGCCAGCACCTCCTCTTTTCTAACGTCTCTTCTCTGCCTTAGGCTCTCCCTTCCTGAGTTAACACTACCCACACCCCCTCCAAGGCCCGGAACAGCTATTCCGCCTCCATTTCCCCCCAGGGTTCCCCTCCCCACTTCCTGACTCCCAATTTCCCTGGCCCAGCTCCCAGTAGCTTCCCCTAGGCTCTTGGCCCTGCTCCTACCCACTCCCAACTGCCCTAAACCCTCCCCCAGCCTCAAGTCAGACATCCCCCAGCATAGGCAAGCCTTGCTCTCAGGAACCCAGATTCACCCAGTATCAATCTGGGGGAATCCCCACCTGGCTCGCAGGGCCCACTCCACCTTGCCTTGAGAACCCAATGGTTCCTGGAATACCTAGTAATCTTTTCTTTTTCCTTCTCCCTGGGGCAGGGAGAGGGTAGAGGCAGCATTGTGCATATAGGGAAATTAGGGTACTGGGAGAAATCCATTGCCTGGGTGGGGCGAAATGCTGGGGAGGAAGAGGTGGTGTTAGGGAAAGGAAGCAAATTATTCCTTTGGCTTTGGACAGAAGGGAACTCAGAAAAGAGGTCTTGGGTGTGATCTCTCAAGGCAAGGAAGGGTTCAGAAGTAGGGGCAATTTCTGCTCACTCCATCCTCTGGCTGCTTGTTTCCCCAGGAAATCCCCAGGAAGGGGAATGCAGTCAGCTGTCCCTTTCCTTTCCCAGAAGTGGACCACCTTCTCCTGCCCCTCGTCCCCTATTCACTCTGCTTTGTCACCTCCTGTCCCCGGCATATCTTATATCTTATCCGTCAGAATGCTTCCTCTCCCCCTCCCTTCCTGCTCAGGTTGGTAATACCTGCCCTGGTGCCTATCACTTTCTGGATCACCCACCCCCTCCTCGTGACTGCCAGACCCACCTCTTGACGCACCACTTGCCTGCCCCTGGTCCTAAGCCAATGGGCCTGGGGCTAGAGGAGTCACACAAGGGTTGGGAGACCAGAAGGGGCAGGGGCAAGAGGAGCTATCACCAGAGGACTCTACTACCCCTTTCCACTCCCCCATTTGAGATGAGGACAAAGGGGGTGACTAAGCAGTGAAAGACAAAGGGCTTTAGAGTGGCTGCAGCAGCGTGTGTGGGGGTGTTGGCAGCAGGGAGAAGGCACAAAAGCTGCAGTGTCCTAGGCAGCCCCTCAGGAGCCCCCACCCCAGTCCCAGTTCAAGCTTCCCCCAGGGCCAAGCGGCCCAGAGTCTATCCTGACTTCTCCCAGGCTGGATCAAGGCAAATAAATGCAGTCCTTCCCATCCCCCACCACCATGGCCACATTTGCTGTGTTTCAACAATAGACAGAAAGAAGGCCCAGGGAAAGAGCAAGGAATGAGGAGGGTAGAGGGACCAAACCTCTGCCCTGGCTCCGTGGCAGCTGCCTTGTCTATCTACCCCAGGTCCTAGTCAGTTCCCACAGCCAAGGATCTGGCCCCACCCTTTGGTACTGTTCCCATTAGGTCAATTCCCAGGCCAGAAGTCTGGCTTCCCCTCTTTCTCTGCAGCGAAGAATTCCTCGTCTCTGCCTCCCGGTCTGTCTGCCCCACCCTGCTGCGCTGCTGGTGGGCTGTGTCCCAGGGATCCTGTCTAGGGGATATCTGGGGAAGGCCTCTTTCCAAGCTCAGACTTGGAGAGTTGTACAAACTCAACGAGTGGGTGGCCCAGCTGGAGTCAGGCTTAGAGGGAGAGGGAGAAAACAGGAACTAGCCTCTAAGGCTGGAAAAGTCTTTGTCCATACAGAATTGGGATCAGACTCCTGGTGCTACTACATTTCCACGCTGTTGGCCATTACTCAGGAGGACTAAGGCAGGGTCAGAAAGACGTTAGGGAAAAGAGGCTGACGCAAGACGGAAGTGGGGTGTGAGGCATCTCTGAGGGCCCTTCCTGGGTCTGTGATCCTGTAGTAGGTTCGGGAAGCCTGGCGGATGTCAGGGTCACCCACAGAGGACCTCTACTCCCCCATCTGGGATGAGGTGGCTCCTACACACCCCGGCACTCCCCTCCGCACCACCAATGCCGGTGGCCTTGGCATCCTATTTTTTGTTTTGGTTTGGCGGGAGCCCTGAGACCCGCCCAGCCCCACTTAGTTCCTTTCTCCAATCTCAGTTTAGGACATCTGGAAATTAGCTGGCTTTCCTGACTCGGATCTTTTGGATTCAGGGCTCAGACACAATCCGAGAGCAGGACTAAAGCGGGAGGGCGGCCAAGGCGGAAGGGAGTAGGGAAGGAAGCTCCGCGCGTTTCCAAGATACGCAGGCGGGCTCGTCGAGAAAGCACGAAGTATTTGCCCCTCGCTGGAATGGCAATTTTCCCTTACTAGCTCCTAGAAAAGCCAGCCAGGAGCTGTGGGAGAAACCGCCCTCAGTAAAGATGACGACAGTCACCGTTATCTAAATGCAAGTGAAGCCAAAGCACAGGACCCGGATGTTGTCAGGTAGCCGGTAGACGACCCTGCCAGCTTCCAAGAGGGCGGCTTCGCTGTGCGAATAGGTGAGAAGGCAACAAGGAGGCGCTCAGGAGTCACTTCCGCCCGGTTCTCCTTCCCGCAGTCTGCAGCCGGAGTAAGATGGCGGTGCTGAGGGCTCTGTGCAGCCTCCGCGGCGTCGCGGCCCAGGTGCTGCGGCCTGAGGCTGGACTCCGACTGTCGATTCAGCCCAGCAGGTGAGATCGAGGGCAGCCCTCGACGCACTTTATCCAGGGCTAGGGTTTCTCAGGTTGGGGACGCTCCATGGGCCTTGTGACTTCCCCTAGAAAATAACCCAGGCCTGTGACCCCATCGTCCAGCCCTGACTTCTTGGGCTACAGGATGCAGTGGCGCCCACTCTGGCGAAAGAGGGGAGAGGGTCTAGAGTTCATTCGGCCAGAGGTGAAATCAGCGGAGTGGGAGACTGCCTTTTAGCCTCAGTAATTTGCATGCACCTTTCCTGTCATTCCTGAGTAGAGCTCAGGCAAAGACCCAGAATGCCCGCTTTCTCTCTGTTGTTGACCTTGAATAAACACTTTTCTCAAGTTCATATTCACCTGGTTGAGTATATCAATATGATGAAAATATGAAGAAGCTAGAATCCCAACCTTGCATGCCCGGGGGTGATGGGTGAAGTTACTCCAGGAATAAATAAATAGTAGGAATGGAACCTCTAGAGTTCTGGCTTATTTTGCCAAAGCTACATTAACTTCAGATCAGTGACTTGGCATTAAAAAATACAAGACATTGGCCGGGCTTGGTAGCTCACGCCTCTAATCCCAATTCTTTGGAGGCTGAGGTGGGTGGATCACCTGAGGTCGGGAGTTCGAGACCAGCATGATCAACATGGAGAAACCTCATCTCTACTAAAAAAACAAAATTAGCCAGGCGTGGTGGTGCATGCCTGTAATCCCAGCTACTTGGGAGGCTGAGGCAGGAGAATTGCTTGAACCCCGGGAGGCAGAGGTTGCAGCGAGCCAAGATCCTGCCATTGCACTCTAGCCTGGGCAAGAAGAGTGAAACTCCGTCTCAAAAAAAAAAAAAAAAAATCCAGGACGTCCTTCCTGGGTCCCCATGAGAGTGACTGGTAACACAGGAACCAAGTACTGTTCAGGACCTTGTCTAGGATCTGCCTTTAACTCCCCAGAGGTGTTCGGCAGTGGCAGCCAGATGCGGAATATGCACAGCAGTTTGGGGGACCTGTTATGTACCCAACCAAAGAAACGGCCCACTGGAAGCATCCACCTTGGAATGGTAAGTGACCAGAGTTGCTGTCCCAACCCACGCCCACCCCTGCCCCCAGCTAATTCCTTTTTTTTTTTTTTTTTTTTTTTTTTGAGGCAGGATCTCCCTCTGTCTCCCTGGCTGGAGTGCAGTAGTGGAAAAGTGACTCACTGTAGCTTTGAACTTAGGGGCTCAAAGCAACCTTCTGTCTCAGCCTCCCCATAAAGCTGGGACAACAGGGCTGTGCCACCACAACTAGCTAATTTTGAAAGCTTTCCTTTTGTAGAGACGGCCTTGCTATGTTGACCAGAATAATTTCAAACTCCTAGGCTCAGGCGATCCTCCCTTCTCAGCCTCCCAAAGTGCTGAGATACAGGCTTGAGCCACCATGCCCGGCCTCCAGCTGATTTCTAAGTGCTCTTGAGCTCTCTGTCTTAGGCAAGTTTTAGTCCCTATTCTGTTTTCTTCTTTCACCATGAAATTCACAGACATAAAAGTGATAATAACAGCTATTTGTTAAGTAGAGAAGGAAAGAAAGGATGTTGTAGAAGGAAAGGAAGAACAGGTCCCAGTCAATACCCAAAAGTCCCTACCAATTTAAATCTTAGTGCCAGCTTTTTCCATGTTCAATACGTTTCAGGTTCAATACCTTATCTCCCTCTCCAGACAAAGTGGCGGTTTTCCCATTGGTACCCCAATGAAACCTACGTGAATACAAACCATTTTTTCCCCTATCAAAACTAGCTCTTTCTTTTGACTTTTTATTTATTTATTAAAGATGGGGTTTCACCATGTTGGTCAGGCTGGTCTTGAACACCTGACCTCAGGTGATCCGCCCGCCTTGGCCTCCAAAGTGCTTGGATTACAGGTGTGAGCCACCCACGCCCGGCCCCTTTTGACTTTTCATTTTGATCAGTGGTACCCTCATTCCCCTAATCCCTCAGGATTGAAAGTTTTTTTTTTTTTTTTGAGATGGAGTCTTGCTCTGTCGCCCAAGCTAGAGTACAGTGGTGCGATCTCGGCTCACTGCAACCTCCACCTCCTGGGTTCAAGCGGTTCTCCTGCCTCGGCCTCCCAAGTAGCTGGGATTACAGGCCCCTGCCATAATGCCCAGCTAATTTTTGTATTTTTAGTAAAGACAGAGTTTCACTGTGTTGGCCAGACTGTTCTGGAACACCTGACCTCAGGTGATCCACCTGCATTGACCTCCCAAAGTGCTGGGATTATAGTCGTGAGCCACCGCGTCCAGCCAGGATTGAAGCTTTTTAGTCATCTTTGGCTCTTCTATCTTGCCCTCCATGTCTGTGTCCAGTATCCAAACCATGTAGATTCTTTCATAATGTCTCATATCTGGTCATCTCTGTCTTTTAATTTTCATTGCCATCATTCTTACTCAGATTTATCTTGTATTAGACTCTGATTATTTTAGGAGTCTAATATTCACTGAGTTTTTGCCACTGATGTTGTCCCCTTTCCATCTATCCTATACAATGTCATCACCTTCATCTTCCCCAAACATTATTTTACCATATTATTCATTCTCTTACTCCAAAACCTTCAAAGACACTTCCAGTTACTTTCCACAAACTTACAGTAACAATATCTGAATGCTTACCATTTGCCCAACATTTTTGTATGCATTATTTTGTTTAATCTTTACAACAGTTCTATGAGAATATTACCCCAGTTGTGAGGAAATTATGGTCTAGGGAGATTAAAACTTGATTAAGGGCACACAGGCAGATTTGTACTCAAGTCTCAGACTCCAAAGCCCATGATGAAGAATTTTGATTGAAAAGATGGGCTCTGGTTTTAAATCTCAACTCTCCATTTACCAGTGAATAAAGTACCTATTTATAGCATTATTTTAAGGATTAAATGAGATAACATGTGCCTGGCACATGTAAGTCCCCCGTAAGTGTTAATTGTTATTAATGATATTTACAGATAACTGAATCACTACCCCCTAATTTGTCCCAATACTCATCATCTCTCTCTTGGGAAGTCCCAATAAGAGTTCCACAGATGTTTACTTTCTTGTTTCTAAGATTTGGCCCATGTTGATTTCATAACCTGGAATGCCTCTTCTTCCTTCTACCTATCTAAATCATTTCCTATATTTAAGCTCAGATCCTACGTACATGAAGTCTTCCCACTGTTCCTTCCTTCTTTTAAAAACTTAATGGCTAAGGCACTTTCTTGGTAACTTACAAATTTGACCTCTGTTCCTAGTTTTTCACATGTACTTCTTTCCCAAATTAAAATGTAAGCTTCTTGAGGGTAAACACTCATTTACTGGGAGTAAGCATTAGGTGTACATTTTCTGACTGGTCGGCCATTCATTGGATACATTTGGAGGGCAGTGTATCATAGTAGTTACAATGTTTGGATCCTGGAGCTAAACAGGCTAGATTAAAATCCTGGTACTGCCACTTACTAGCTTTGTGATCCTGGAAAAGTCATTGAAGCTCCATGGCCTCAGTTGATCCAATAAAATGAGGATAATGATAGTACCTATTACTCATAAAGTGCCTAAGGTAGTTATATAAGCATTATTATTAAAAACATACTCTGTGCACACTGACTATGAACCATGAAAAAAAAAGTATTCTAGGAGATAGAGTGAGATTCATGGTGTCTGTCATCAGAAAGTTTAGATCTTCCTTTTCCCCATCTAAGGGTCCCCTTCCTGGTTATAGTAGAGATTAGGAAATTAACAAAGTATGGAATGGTGAGTTAGAAGATCTATAGAGAGAGGTTAACTCCTTGCGGTCTTTTGGGGGATCCCAAGGGAATTACCATTTGGCTCTGAACTATTTTGTACTTCTCAGACATGGACCCTCCAAAGGACAACATAGTGAAGAACATGAAGCTGAACTTTGGGCCCCAACACCCAGCAGCCCATGGTGTCCTGCGACTAGTGATGGAATTGAGTGGGGAGAATGTGCGGAAGTGTGATCCTCACATCGGGCTCCTGCACCGAGGCACTGAGAAGCTCATTGAATACAAGACCTATCTTCAGGTGTGGGGGGCGAACAGAGGCCTTTTGGTGGGATTTCGGGTTGCTTTAATCTGGGCCTTGCCAGTTTGCTGCCCTTAAAATCTGAGGGGAGGAGGATGTTGAGAGGAGTAACCCGTGGAGGTTATTAGGACACTCTTGGTTGGTTCGGTAGAGGGAAGTGGCAGGGGATGCTTGAGTCATTAGGATTTGGTTTATTCAGCAGCAGTGCTTTGAAGCTGGAACTACAGTCAACCTTTCTCTGGCTGACTTTTTGGCTGGCCCCTTTGCCGTTACTTGAGTGCCTCAGTTTCCCTGTTACTATGTTATACTAGTGCGTCAAAGCCAGTGTCCCTAGGGACAGGGAAAGAGGGGAGAGACGTCAGCTCACTAAAATGAACAGCTGATTCTTGTATCTTCCAGCTGTCTACGTTTGTTTTCAAAACATTCAGTGAGTCAGAGCAAGTGAGAGAGGGGGTTTATGACAGAGTTTGCCATTTTTAGGAGAAATTTATGACCCAAATGATGAGGGTCAGATTTGAAGGAGCTGGATCTCTAATAGGAATTTGAAGTTTTTTTCTCACTGTCATGAAGAAAGCTCCTGATAACAGGATGGTAGGATTAGGATTTAGATCCAGCCCAGTCTCAGGGTGCGCAACGACTAGAATGCAATTCCCCAAGAGAGTCTTGGCAATGACAGTTTCTGGTCCCGGAGTCTGTGGGTTAACCCCTGCAACATTAGCCTCCGTCACAGTGACATCAGAATAAGAACAGGCTGTCCCAGCTAGTAGCATCTTAGCTCCACCCTTTTCCTGGAAGCTGAAGCTAGGTCAACAGACAGCTAGGACTTAGCTTTTTGCATTCTGGAGGAAAGACCGTTTCTACCTGGTGCTCCGTCTTCCTTGAATACCTCACTCTTCGGGGCGTGGTGGCTCATGCTTGTAATCCCAGCACTTTGGGAGGCAAAGATGGGTGGATCACTTGAGATCTAGGAGCTCGGAAACCAACCTGGCCAACAAGGTGAAACCCCATCTTTACTAAAAATACAAAAATTGCCCAGGCATGGTGGCACACACCTGTAGTCCCAGCTACTTGAGAGGCATAGGCAGGAGAATCACTTGAACCCAGGAGGCAGAGGTTGCAGTGAGCCAAGATCGTGCCATTGCACTCCAGTGCCTGGGTGACACAGCAAGACTCTGACTAAAGAAAAAAAAAACAGATGAAACAAAAAGAAAAACCCTTCCTGATACTCCTTTTTTTTGAGTTGGAATCTCACTCTGTTGCTCAGACTGGAGTGCAATGGTGCAATCTTGGCTCACTGCGACCTCTGCCTCCCAGATTCAAGGGATTCTCCTGTCTTAGCCTCCCAAGTAGCTGGGATTACAGGCACACACCACCATGCCCAGCTAATTTTTTTGTATTTTTAGTAAATATGGGGTTTTACCATGTTCCCCAGGCTGGTCTTGAGCTCCTGAGCTCAGACAATCCACCCACCTCGGCCTCCCAAAGTGCTAGGATTATAGGCATGAGCCACCACGCCTGGCCATGATACTCCTAAGATTGCCCTTCTCCTTCAGTACCTCAGGGTTTTTTTTTTTTTCCCACAGCTGTTTGTGAAAGGAAGAAAAGGAAAAATTAATTTATTTAAAAAATAAATGTATCTCAGGTTTTTTGTTGGTTTGCTTTTGTTTTTGTTTTTTGAGATGGGGTTTTGCTTTTGCTGCCCAGGCTGGAGTGCAATCGCACAATCTTGGCTCACAGCAATCTCCACCTCCAGGGCTCAAGCAATTCTCCTGCCTCAGCCTCCCAAGTAGCTGAGATTACAGCCATGTGCCACCATGCCCGACTAATTTTGCATTTTTAGTAGAGATGGAGTTTCTCCATTGTTGGTCAGGCTGGTCTCAAACTCCTGACCTCTGGTGATCTGCTTGCCTCGGCCTCCCAAAGTGCTGGATTACAGGCATGAGCCACGTGCCCTCCCAAGGACTCTTGACAGTGGTGTCCTGGTGCTAGCTCATTCTGGCTTGCAAGAGTGCAGTTGTTAAATTTTCAGGAATTTTGTGAGCCAGTTATTAGAAATTAACTTATATAGGTTTATGATTTAATACATTATATTAAAAGCAAAGATAAGATTAAATATTCAAAGCTTATCACTTCATTATTCTACCACATTTCACTATGCTCTGCTCTTGAGGTCTTTGCTTTCATTGTGTCTGTATGGTGGAAATACTGTATAATGGTGTGTTACTCTTCCCAATGCTGCATTTAGTTACGTGGTATTGGTAACTTAAAATTGGCCATTGTGGGAATATTTTTACCACGGAAATTGGCAAACATGACAAATCAGAGTCCTGCCTTACTTGGAGAGCCCATTTTTAAACATTTACCAGCATACTACTGGTTTTGGGATTTTTTTTTTTTTTTAGAGACAGGGTTTCACCATGCTGGCCAGGCTAGTCTTGAACTCCTGACCTCAGATGATCCGCCTGCCTCGGCCTCCCAAAGTGCTGGGATTACAGGCGTGAGCCACTGTGCCCAGCTTTGGGATATTTTATCCTGCTTTGTTAGGGCTCCTGAAACTAGAAAGGCTTATGCAGCACCAACTTCTGATGCCCACAGAGAACATGGCTTCAGGCAGCCAGAATGGGCTCATAAGCCTGTTAGATGTGACCCACATTCCTCCGTCTTCCCAGGCCCTTCCATACTTTGACCGGCTAGACTATGTGTCCATGATGTGTAATGAACAGGCCTATTCTCTAGCTGTGGAGAAGTTACTAAACATCCGGCCTCCTCCCCGGGCACAGTGGATCCGAGGTAGGCCCCCCGGCTTCTTCTGCACCCCACTGTGAGCATAGCACAGTGCCTTTTCCACCCCTTCCCCGCTGAACCCAAGCTTAGTGTTCACACCCCAGGCTCTGCCCAGACCACCTCTCTGTCAGCCTCAGTGCTTGGCTCCTGTATCTTTTCTTCTCCTTGTCTTCACCTCTCCACAGTGCTGTTTGGAGAAATCACACGACTGATGAACCACATCATGGCTGTGACTACACATGCCCTGGACATTGGGGCCATGACCCCTTTCTTCTGGCTGTTTGAAGAAAGGGAGAAGGTAAGAGAGGGAGGAAAGGATAGGAATAGGGAAGTACAGGAAGTAGAGAAGGTATGAAGGAGATAGGAGACTAAAAGAAGAGAGAACATGGGAGAACATTTAGAGGGAGAAGGTCTGTTTAACTTGGTTTATATCTGTAGAAACCATGTCATGAGGGGTTGGTTGGGAACAAGAAGGCAGAACGTTGGGGAGTAGACCACCATGGGACCTGGGGGCCTGGGACTTTCACACTAATTCTCAGCATGTCCTATCAAGATGTTTGAGTTCTACGAGCGAGTGTCTGGAGCCCGAATGCATGCTGCTTATATCCGGCCAGGAGGGGTGCACCAGGTGAGCAGATCCGCGGCTGCCCCAAACCTCCAGCCCAGGCCTATTTTCCCTGTGGCCACTGGAGGGCAGTGCTGGCTGATGGAAGTGCCAACCCTGTAGCCCTGCGGGAGGGGGTGCTGAGCCGCTCTCCTTCGCGGAGACTATGCAGCGCTCAATACCATTTCCGTTTGGCTTCTAGGACCTACCCCTTGGGCTTATGGATGACATTTATGAGTTTTCTAAGAACTTCTCTCTTCGGCTTGATGAGTTGGAGGAGGTAAGCTAGGAGTCAATGGGAAAAGTCTCTCTTTCCCCCGCAAGAAGGGCTTGCGGGGTTTTATTCCCCAGTTGTAGAGAAATACAGAGGTATCTGAAGAGTGTGATGAAGAGAATTAACACCAGTTTTCTTAATCAATAGTTGCTGACCAACAATAGGATCTGGCAGAATCGGACAGTTGACATTGGGGTCATAACAGCAGAAGAGGCACTTAACTATGGTTTTAGGTGAGGGGCATACAACTTCCCTCCTTAGGAGTGGGGATGGGAGTGGGGGAGTTCCAGCCTACTATCTCGTCTTTTAAGACTTGTTGGCACCCTCCTAGTCATACCCTGAATCTGAAGGAGAAACAAGGCGGGGCTGAGGAAGAATGAGCCTCTATACTTGGTTTGTGGAGAGTGATCCTTATTCCCATGATGCTCTCCACAGTGGAGTGATGCTTCGGGGCTCAGGCATCCAGTGGGACCTGCGGAAGACCCAGCCCTATGATGTTTACGACCAGGTTGAGTTTGATGTTCCTATTGGTTCTCACGGGGACTGCTATGATAGGTAAGGCCCCAATCTTTTCTTGGCTGATTGTCCAGCTAGTTTCTCTTGCCTCACTCTTCTCTTTTCCACTTCCTTCTTTACTCTGCTTCTCAGTATCTGTGGGAGCTCTTGTGTGTCTTAAACCAGGTTGCTGTCAAAGCACTTTCACTTACATGGCATTTTTTAATTTTTTTTTGAGATGGAGTTTCACTCTTGTTTCCCAGGCTGGAGTGCTATGGGGTGATCTCAGCTCACCACCACCTCCCCTTCCTGGGTTCAAGCAATTCTCTTGCCTCAACCTCCTGAGTAGCTGGGGTTACAGGCATGTGCCACCATGCCTGGCTACTTTTTTTTTTTTTTGAGACGGAGTTTCGCTCTTGTTGCCCAGGCTGGAGTGCAATGGCGCGATCTCGGCTCACCGCAACCTCCGCCTCCTGGGTTCAGGCAATTCTCCTGCCTCAGCCTCCTGAGTAGCTGGGATTACAGGCACGCGCCACCATGCCCAGCTAATTTTTTGTATTTTTAGTAGAGACGGGGTTTCACCATGTTGACCAGGATGGTCTCGATCTCTTGACCTCGTGATCCACCCGCCTCGGCCTCCCAAAGTGCTGGGATTACAGGCGTAAGCCACCGCGCCCGGCCCGCCTGGCTACTTTTGTATTTTTAGTAGAGATAGTGTTTCTCCATGTTGGTCAGGCTGGTCTTGAACTCCCGACCTCAGGTGACCTGCCTGCCTCGGCCTCCAAAAGTGCTGGGATTACAGGAGTGAGCCACCTTGCCTGGCCTATGACATCTTATTTTATCTTTATATTATCCTTGTCTTAGGTGGAGCTAGCTTTGGCTGCATTTTATAACTGAGAAAGCTGAGACATAAAAGTTAGGGATTAGCTGGAATTTTTCTGCAGAAGTGGTTGAGACTGGAATCCTCCTTATCCAGTGTTCTTTCTACTAGATTTTTAGCTTTAAATTCTCCTCCTGGGCCAGCACGGTGGCTCATACCTGTAATCCCAGCACTTTGGGAGGTGAAGGTGGGCAGATCACTCAAGGTCAGGAATTCAAGACCAGCCTGGCCAACATGGTGAAACCCCATCTCTACTAAAAAAAAAAAAAAAAAAAAAATTAGCCAGGTATGGTGACACATGCCTGTAATTCCAGCTACTTGGGAGGCTGAGACAGGTGAATCGCTTAAACCTCGGGGGTGGAGGTTGCAGTGAGCTGAGATCGCACCACAGCACTCCGGCCTGGGCAACAGATCGAGACTCCGTCCCAAAACAGCAATAACAACAATTTCTCCTCCTGTTTACTGACCCTGAGTCAGATTTGCTACTGTGTATTTTTTGTTTGTCTGTTTTATTTTTTTTAACTGGTAGCTACTGTGTATTTTTGTTGTCCATTTGACTCTCACCCATTCTGTCGTCTAAAAAGTGTGTAAGGGGGTAATTAAAGAAATAAGTACTATAGGCCGTGTTCTGAGAAAATGAGAGGGTTTGGGGAAGCACCCAAGAGTAGAAGCAAAAGACTACAGGGGACTGGGCCTGGTGGCTCATGCCTATAATCCCAGTACTCTTTGAGGGGCTAAAGCAGGCTGTTGCTTGAGCTCAGGAGCTGGAGATGAGCCTGGGCAACAAGGTGAAACCTTATCTCTACAAAAAATAGTTGGACATGGTAGTGCACACCTATAATCCTTGCTACTTTAGAGACTGAGATGAGAGAATCACTTGAGCCCAGGAGTTCAAGGCTGCAGTGAACTGCGTAACCCTAACTCAAAAAAAAAAAAAAAAAAGACTGCAGGGTTTATATGGGTGGCCAGGCCAAGCAGAGATGCTATACTTGGAGAAAAGATTGGGGAAAATTGACCTAACCCTTTTGAGGTTGGCCAGAGGGCATCCTTCCCAGCCCATACCTGCTCCTCTGACTGTTCTTCTCTTGCTCTGTCTTATCTACTTCAGGTACTTGTGCCGGGTGGAGGAGATGCGCCAGTCCCTGAGAATTATTGTGCAGTGTCTAAACAAGATGCCTCCTGGAGAGATCAAGGTTGATGATGCCAAAGTGTCTCCACCTAAGCGAGCAGAGATGAAGGTTGGCTGCAGGGAGGTGGAAAATGTGGGGTGTTGGAAAGGGGCCAGTGGCTGGATTAAATCCTACCTTTCAGTTTTCTTTCTTTGTTTCTTTTTTTTGAGACAGAGTTTCATTCTTATTGCCCAGGCTGGAGTGCAATAGTGCAGTATTGGCTCACTGCCATCTCTGCCTCCCAGGTTCAAGCAATTCTTCTGCCTCAGCCTCCCAAGTAGCTGGGATTACAGGCATGAGCCACCATGCCCAGCTAATGTATTCAGTAGAGACAGGGTTTCACCACCATGTTGGTGAGGCTGGTCTTGAACTCCTGACCTCAGGTGATCCAACTGCCTCGGCCTCCCAAAGTGCTGGGATTACAGGTGTGAGCCACCCCACACAGCCCAGTTTTCCTTTTATAGAGAGTTCACTGTATAAGAGATTTTTAATCTCCCATAGCTCTCTTGTTTTATTCTGTATCCTCTCTGCCTACTGACTTACATGTGGATTTAGTCTTCCTGAGATTAGAGATTATTTTCTGTGCTAGAGTAAGGCCTAGGAGACAGAGTTTGGATTCAGTTTATTGATGCTCCCTTTTTCCTCTCTTCAGACTTCCATGGAGTCACTGATTCATCACTTTAAGTTGTATACAGAGGGCTACCAAGTTCCTCCCGGAGCCACATATACTGCCATTGAGGCTCCCAAGGTGAGGAGACGAGGGGAAGGAAAAGACCATATGTGGAGCAGGTAGCTAAAGATAGATGTTTAACAAAATGCTCATTCATCAGTGAGAGAGAAAACAGCAGGATGAATAGAGGTTTTCTTGGCAGAGAAAAGTATTATTCCTGTTAATAGAGACACCCAACCTTCTTCCTTGGACAGGGAGAGTTTGGAGTGTACTTGGTATCCGATGGCAGCAGTCGCCCTTATCGGTGCAAGATCAAGGCTCCTGGTTTTGCCCATCTGGTAAGAATCAATCCCAGCAACTTTAACTCCAGTGAATTAACCCAGTCATTTTCTGAAGTTGGTTGAGTTTTTTATGAACTCCTTTCTCCTCCCACCTTGCAAATCTTACCTAACTCTTGCCATCTCAATCTCCCCAGGCTGGTTTGGACAGGATGTCTAAGGGACACATGTTGGCAGATGTCGTTGCCATCATAGGTATGAGGCCCATTGTGTAATAGAGGTATCCTAGACAAAGGAGTTGGGGACGCCCACTGGGGACAGAAGCAGAACACTTCGTGCTGACCGTGGGGCATGGGCATAGACTCAAGTCCACAGTCTCTTGAGCACAGTAATGGGTTCTGGATCTTTGTTAAAACCACTGTTTGTTTTGCCTCACAACAGGAAGATAAGGAACATCACTTTTTTCCTCCATCCTCTCACCTCCTAGGTACCCAAGATATTGTGTTTGGAGAAATAGACCGGTGAGCAGGGGAGCAGCGTTTGATCCTCCCTGCCTGTTAGCTTCTTCTGTGGAGCCTGTCCCTCGCTGGAAACGGGCCTCTGTGTGTGTGTGTGTGTGTGTGTGTGTGTGTGTGTGTGTGTGTGTTTGTGTGTGTGTACGTTCATGTACACTTGGCTGTCAGGCTTTCTGTGCATGTACTAAAAAAAGAGAAATTATAATAAATTAGCCGCCTTGCGGCCCCTAGGCCTAAACTTCTGGTATGTCTTTCTCAGTATCTTAGTGTCCTTCACCTTGACTGTAAACCTAACAGTGCTCATTGACCCTCTATTCCTGTTAGAGTCAGTCGATCTTTGCAATTTTTCCTGCTCGTCTCCACCCCCTTCTCTGACTCTTGTCCTTTCCACTTCTCCATTCCCCGTTTCCTCTTTCCCCTCAGTTCCCCTCCTGCTCAAACCTTCTCAGTGCTCACATAAATTGGTAAGCCACTCAAATCAAGACTTGGGGTAAGCTTCCTGTAGGGAGGGAAAGGGTTATAATGGGATCTGAGGGAATGTTGACGGGTAGTTTAGCACAGATAAATTTCTGAACCAGGCGGAGTGGAAAATGGCAGATATAGACAGCCTTTCCTGAGCGTGAGAGTCTCCTCATTCTATGGGTTAGGAGTTGGTCATTAAAGGGCTGAGGCTTAAGAGCCCAGATCTCCCAGTTCCCTTAGTTGGCCCTTCCGGGAGCCGCCCGGTCTCTTGTGCAGGAAGGGGAAGGGGCCAAAGTGTGGGGGAAGGCGTGGCAGGAAGGAGGGTACTCTGTGGTCAGGGAACTGCTCGCTAAGCACAGCTGCACAGTGCTGTCAGAGCGGCCGATCCCCAGCCCAAGATGATTCCAGCAGTGGTCTTGCTCTTACTCCTTTTGGTTGAACAAGCAGGTAAGAGGGTTTGGTGCGGGATACTGCAAGCTGGCTCCAGGGTGGAAATCCAGAGCATGGGTCTTGAGAGCTGAGTCAAACACGCATGAAGGAAGTACAGTGGGTAGGTGGGCATAGGGAGACCCTGAGGCTGATTCTATGTAGCCCAGACTCAGGGCACCAGACTTATAGTTACCTTCTTTCTTGTTGCCGTCTTACCTCATCCCAGACTTCTTTGTTCTTATATTAATATTATTATTTTGGAAACAGAGTCTCACTCTGTCGCCCAGGCTGGAGTGCAGTGGCGCGATCTCCGCTCACTGCAACCTCCACCTCCTGGGTTCAAGCGACTCTCCCGCCTCAGCCTCCAGAGTAGCTGGGACTACAGGCGCCAGCCACCATGTCCAGCTGTCTGGTATTTTTAGTAGAAATGGCTTTTCACCATGTTGACCATGCTGGTCTCGAACTCCTGATTCAAATGATTCATCCCCCTCGACCTCCCAAAGTGCTGGGATTACAGGTGTGGGGCACCGTGCCCAGCTATTATGATTAGTAAAAAAAGACAGGTCTTGCTACGTTGGCCACATTGGTCTTGAACTCCTGGCCTCAAGCAGTCCTTCCATCTTGGCCTCCGAAAGTGCTACTGTTCCTGGCTGACTTTTCATGGTTGATAGAAAGTGGCAGGGGAAGGGTCTGGTTGTATGGCATGAAGAACTGGTCTGGTGAAAAGCTTCATTCCCTGTGATCAGCATTTCCCATGGGGTGCCTTTGGTCTTGTCTGCTGGGAGCTGATGATCTCTAGCTGGTTTAATATACAAAGCACCCTGGTTGCCTGTAATCCCAGCTGTTCAGGAGGCTGAGGCAGAAGAATCGTTTGAACCCAGGAAATGGGGGTTGCAGTGAGCCAAGATCGTGCCATTGCACTCTAGCCTGGGTGACTGAACGAGACCCGATCTCAAAAAATACATGCATATGTATCTATATACAGATACAGATATATACAGAACCCTTTAGGAAGGTAGGGATCTGTCCTTGTTCTTGGGAGTGAGGCAAGGATATAGCCGAGACAAACAGACGTGATTGCTGTTTCTGTGGATCATTGCCAATGCACCATTCTGTCAGCAGTTGATATGAGGGTGGGCAGCATGAGATGCCCAGTTCCAGAGACCCGAGCGTCAGCTGAGAAACAGAGGCAGAAATAGGAAATTCTCCACAGCTTGAAGGCTCCAGTCACTAAGAATTCTCACTTCTCGTTCACTCTGGGTTGTCTGTGCTGGGTTGGTGTGTGTGTGTGTTGGTGGCAGCTGGGTGTCAGGGAGGAGGAGGTCAGTAAACTTCAGGGAAACTGGAGAAATTGAAAGAGAATGACTGGGGAAGAATTCCAGCAGCCTAGCTGAGAAGGTGGGAGTGAGTATTAAGTTAGCCCCTGGTCTGCTGCCTTGGGATGAAGAAGGAGGAGGGTTGCTGAGGCACAAAGGCAAGCATGGGCTTTGGAGGCAGAAAACCTGCGTTTGAGTTCCAGCTCTGTCACTTAACTCTGGCTCTGAGTGAGCTACTTAGCTTTTCCGAGCCTTGGTTTCGTCATCCATAAAACGGCAATGATTATGTTTCCCTCACAGGGTAGTTTTAAGATTTGTGCAATATTGTGTGTGTGTGAAAGAGTGTTGCAGAAGAAAGAGTTCTTGGCCGATGTCAGCATTTCACTGACATTGGCCACATGTACCCTACTGGTCCTCTGATAGGGGGTGAGAGCAGTCTCTGGAGTCCAGACTTGATCTGATTTTTTAAATTGCACAAAACTTCCCCTCTCAGAGGCCCAGAGAGTGAGTAATAGGGCAGAGTAGCAGGAGCTGGAATCCATATAGCTTGTGATCATTCCCCGAGCCTTGTGTGCAGGGCCAAAGGTATCTAGAAGGCCTGGGAAAAACAGACACACTTTTTTTTTTTTTTTTTAAACATATTTAAATATCTTGTGGTGGGACACAAAGCAATAAGGCTGAGGCTAGGGGATGACTAGTAATAGAGTAATTGCCTTCTCTCCCTTCCGCAGCTCACATCCTTCCTGTCCAGCCCTCAGCCACAGGTCACAGGACTTAAGAGAGGCACTTCTGTGGTTTCTTCACTGAAATTTGCCACTGCCTCTCCCTCCCATTACCCCTCTCAGATGAGGTTTTGGTTTCAGTCCACTGGACTCAGATGGGTCCCTTGAGGTGGATAAAGTGCTCAGTGGTGCCTGAAGAACCCACAGTGCTAAAAAGTAAAGGTTGAAAGGTTGGGGGCTGAGGGGGAAGTCCTCAATTATTAGTAGATGTTAAGTCCCATCTCAATAGAACCCTCATGCTTCCTATCCTAGCCCTACCCTATGATAGGGGAGAAGAGGGAAAGGTAAGAGCAGGGGAAGTCCAGAGAGAAATAAAATGTCTTCCCTTAGAGGGATCCCCTCCAGGCCCTATCCTACCTCCCAGAACCCTTTCCCTTCTCCCCTCTGAGCACCAGGTCCTCCCTGATGCCCCTGACCTCATGGGCACCTTTATCCCCTCAGCGGCCCTGGGAGAGCCTCAGCTCTGCTACATCCTGGATGCCATCCTGTTTCTCTATGGAATTGTCCTCACACTCCTCTACTGTCGACTGAAGGTAGTGTGTGGGGTGGGGCAGGCGGTGCGGTAAGCACTGGAAGAGGAAGTGGGAAAGTGGGAGGGGGCAGCAGCAAGGATTCAAAGAGAGGGAATAAAAGGGGAGCCTCCACAAAGTTTGGAGGGAAGGGGATGGACCACTAACTTCCCCTTTACTGAAAACCTTTCCCCCATTCCAGATCCAGGTGCGAAAGGCAGCTATAGCCAGCTATGAGGTATGGACCTTCCCACACCTGGTGTCAACAACTTTTCAGACCCTCAGCCCTTCTGGGGCTCTAGCCTGGGGTTCCGGCCTCTGGGGAAGCATGCCTCTCAGGTGCTGATCTGCATAAACCTCAGAGGCCTCCCTCCCACCTTACCTAGCCAAGCCATGAGTGAAATGTTTGGCGGGTGACAGGGAAGAATCAAGCATAGAGTGACAAGGGATATGTGAGAGACTTGGGTGTGGTACGTCGGGTGTATGTGTGTGCTTACAGCCATGTGGGCAAATGTGTATCCGTGGCCCAGAGCATCCATGTGAGTGCCCTCTAGCCCAAGTCGGCTGGCTGCCCACCCCCACCACCATGCTTCCCTGGGTGGGGAAGATGCTGAGGGGCCCTGGATGTGTGGGTCTCTAATGCTTTGCTTCTTTTGTCTCTGCAGAAATCAGATGGTGTTTACACGGTAAGCGGCCCTGCCTCTCCAACCCAGAAGCCAATACAAGAGGGTGGGATTTTGAGCAACCTTTGGAAGGGGCGGGGCCTGCGGAAGTGGGCGGGGCCTCTGGTGGGCTCCGGCGCCTGATCATCTTTTGACTCCCACCTCCAGGGCCTGAGCACCAGAAACCAGGAGACTTACGAGACTCTGAAGCATGAGAAACCACCACAGTAGCTTTAGAGCACATGCGGTCGTATTCTTCTTCGGCTTCTTGTTCTTCCAGCCCTCATGGTTGGCATCACATACGCCTGCTTGCCATTTACGCGAGCTGGCCCTACCCCTACCCCTATAATAATCCTGTGCCCCCAAATTAATATACACCGGTGGTTCCTCCTCCCTGTTTTGTTTGTTTGTTGGTTGGTTGGTTTTTGAGATGGAGTTTCGCTCTTGTTACCCGGGCTGGAGTGCAATGACTCCATCTCGGCTCACCACAACCTCTGCCTCCTGGGTTCGAGCGATTCTCCTGCCTCGCCTCCCGAGTAGCTGGGATTACAGGCATGCGCCACCACACCCGGCTAACCTGTTTTTTTTTTTTTTTTTTTTTTTGGTATATCTAGTAGAGACAGGGTTTTTCCATGTTGGTCAGGCTGGTCTTGAACTGCTGACCTCAAGTGATCCGCCCGCCTCGGCCTCCTCTGAAGTGCAGGGATTACAGGCATGAGCCATCACAACAGCAATCCTTCTCATCTGTTAAAGACATACTCAGATGCTATTCACAGATGTTTATATTCTAGTTTCACTCTTGTCCCACCCTTCTTCTCTTCCCCATCCCCAACTCCAGCTAAAATATAGGGAGGGAGAATCCCCAATAAAGCTGCCACAGACTGGACTCCATTCATTCATTTATCATATATTTATTCAGTCTCTACTAAGCACTAGATACAGTTTTTCAGTTCGAGAACTCAGTCTAATGGACTTCAGGGCTGTTTTACTCAATTGAGGGATGAACACTGACTGGGCTGGGGGAGGGATAAAACCTTTGACCTCTAGGTGCTCTGAGGACAGAGCTGGATCAGGGCATAGTGTGTTGGGAGTCTAGGCATATTTGGAAACATAAGAAATGACTTCTGTAGCAGCATAGCCTTCTGTATTTGACAATTGAACGAAGGTTGGGTTGCAGGGGAGCCTGGCTTTCCCAAGATAGTCACCAATCCAGACAGTACCAATCCAGTACATATGGGAATGGGCATAGCTGAAAAGCCAAATATGCAGAACGGATGGTGTGACTAGGGCTGTGTGAAGCTCCTAATAGAAGGGTTTATAGGAATGATGAATTTTCAGGGCATCTGGGGCAAGAGGGACCTTAGAGAGCTGGATGGGTTCGTGGTAGGTAAGGCAAAGAAAAATGAGTTGGGTCCAGATGGGGAGTCGTCTCCCTCAAGTGCACGGGTGGTGGTCAAGGCTCTGTCAGTGCCTGTCCTGTTTCTAGAGCCAGCAGGAATAGTTACCCGGAAGAATTTAAACCTCAGAAGATGCTGCCAGTCCTGCTTGTGACCCACAGTCTTTTCAGAATAGGTCTAGAGACTCCAAGCTTATCCCTGCCACGCCCTCAGCCCCCACAGTGCTGCACACCACTTCACACTGCATAGTGACTTATACTTTTCAAAGCATTTTCCAGCTCATTGTACCATTTGATCTGCTAATTAACCCTGTGAGCAAATTCAGGCTCTTTGAAGTGAATTAACCTGTCTAAAGTCACCTTGCAAGGAACCAACTGAGATCTCCTTTGTCCCTGCACATTTTGCCACATGAGAAAAAGTGGATATTGGGAAAGAGAAGGGGTAGTGAGTAATCGTGAATGGTGAGGGTCTTAAAGGCCAGATGAAGGAGGTTGATCAGCAACTGGAAGGAACTGGAGCCATCTCCAGTGTCTGGGGGGAAAGGTGATTTCAGATGAGATATGAGAAATGAGCCAGGGTAGGGAAATAACTCTTTTTTTTTTTTTTTTTG
>NW_022437059.1:4784160-4784975 GCF_009761245.1 Sapajus apella
TTTTTTTGAGATGGAGTCTCACTCTGTCACCAGGCTGGAGTGCAGAGTACAGTGGCATGATCTTGGCTCACTGCAACTTCTGCCTCCCAGATTAGGCGATTCTCCTGACTCTGCCTCCCGAGCACTTGGGACTACAGGCATGTGCCATCACGTCCAGCTAATTTTTTTGGTATTTTTAGTAGAGATGGGGGTTTCACTATGTTGGCCAGGCTGGTCTCGAACTCCTGACCGCATGATTCTCCCACCTCGGCCTCCCAAAGTGCTGAGATTACAGGCGTGAGCCATGGTATTTGGCCTAGCTCGGTACCTGGACTAGATGAGAGGTTTTTTTGTGCGTGTGTTTTTTGTTTGTCTGTTTGTTTGTTTGTTTTGGGGATGGAGTTTCACTATTGTTGCCCAGGCTGGAGTGCAATGGCGCGATCTCTGCTCACTGCATCCTTTGCTTCCCGGGTTCAAGCAATTCTCCTGCCTCAGCCTCCCTAATAGGTGGCGTTACAGGTGCCTGCGACCACACTCAGCTAATTTTTTGTATTTTTAGTACAGGTGGGGTTTCACTATGTTGGCCAGGCTGGTCTCAAACTTCTAATCTCAGGTGATCCACTTGCCTCAGCCTCCCAAAGTGCTGGGATTACAGGCGTGAGCCACCATGTCCAGCGATAAGAGGTTTTTTTTTTTTTTTTTTTTCTTTTTTTTTCTGAGACGGAGTTTCGCTCTTGTTACCCAGGCTGGAGTGCAATGTCGCGATCTCGGCTCACCGCAACCTCCGCCTCCCGGGTTCAGGCAATTCTCCTGCCTCAGCCTCCTGAGTAGCTGGG
>NW_022437059.1:4785375-4830442 GCF_009761245.1 Sapajus apella
AGCTAATTTTTTGTATTTTTAGTAGAGACGGGGTTTCACCATGTTGACCAGGATGGTCTCGATCTCTTGACCTCGTGATCCACCCGCCTCGGCCTCCCAAAGTGCTGGGATTACAGGCTTGAGCCACCGCGCCCGGCCGATAAGAGGTTTTAAATGGAGAAATTAGAGCACTTCTAGGGAGAGGAGCAAACCCAGGTCTCTTATTGTGGGAAAGCGGGAAACACAGTGTTCTCCCAGCTCAGAAGGGAAAGGAGGGTCTGAGGTGACTCCTCTGTAGTAATTTTCGGAAAGATTTCTTTTCTTCAAGGAAATTATGAGAGGCATCCTCATTTTCTTTTCTTTCTTTCCTTCTTTTTTTGTCTTTTTAAGACAGAGTCTCACTGTGTCACCCAGGCCGGAGTGCAGGGATTCTATCTCAGCTCACTGCAACCTTTGCCTGCCAGGTTCAAGCAATTCTCCTGCCTTAGCCTCTCGAGTAGCTGGGATTACAGGCGCCCACTACCACGCCTAGCTAATTTTTGTATTTTTAGTAGAGATGGGGTTTTACCATGTTGGCCAGGCTTGTCTGGAACTCCTGACCTCAAGTGATCCATCTGCCTCAGCCTCCCAAAATGTTGGGATTACAGGTGTGAGCCACTGCACCTGGCCAGGGTACCCTCATTTTCTATGACTCAGAAATCAAGACATTCAGTTTGTGAATCCTTCCTTCCTCTCCTAGTTCCATGTGCATTGCAAAGGCTCTTTAGTGTTCTCCTGCAGAGCTATGCCCAGCCTGTAGGAGACTCCTTGGATTTGGAGAAGAATCATGGCACCTTCATCCTGTCATTTCCATCAGTTGTGTCTTCAATACTTTCTTCGCCCCTCCACACCCAAACTTCTCTCCTTCTAGAAGCAGATTTTTCCTTTTCCTTCCTCTTCTCCTCCCCTACTCCCCTACTTTTTCCAGTCCCCCAAACATACCAGACTCACAGCTAGATTTCTTCAGCATTTATTGTAGCAAAGTGTGGGTAGGGAGACGAGCTCTGGGCCTGGCCAGTGAGTGCTCTAGAGGCCAGGTGGGGTTAGAAGACAATGGTCTGGACGCTTCACTTGGCAGCAGGCGGTGCTCTGAGTTCCACGAAATAGTTCAAGAAGTTAACCAGATCCGTTCCAGCTTTCCTGACCAGGGGTGTCAGCTGCTCCTTTGACTTTTCAAAATAAGCCCTGGATAGGTGGCGGGATTAGAGTTTAATCAATTAGAGTTGAGGGACCCTAGGCACTGGCAGGGAACTTGGTGGTGGTGGGAGGTAAGAGCAGGCTGACTCAGGTCCCCAAACTCTAGTGCCTGTTCCATCGCATGGCAAAGCCCCTAGGTAGGAGTAGAGGCAAGACCTTTGCTGGGTAGAGGAACAGACTTTAGAGACTGAAATTCAAGACCTAGTTCTTGTTGTTCCTCTCTATCTAAGAGACATGGGGGATCTGTGGGTGATGAAGGAATTTTTCTCTCCAATTTAAGCCTAATCTGCCCTAATCCCCACCCCTTAGTTCAGTCTTCTGAGGGACCTCTCATCTTCCCTTCTTTCTCTCCACAGTTCCACAGCCCTTGAACTACTTTCCCTGAGACTTACTTGGCCTGGGCCTGAAGCTCTGAGCTCTTGACTTTCTCCATCAGGTCCTTGCCATACTCAGACACGGTCTGGAGGTACTGAGACACCAGGCTTTCCACACTCGGCTCTTCTGCCTGTCTTCGAACCAAAGCTCCTGCGCGCGCGCGCGCGCACACACACACACACACACACACACACACACTCTTTTCAGCTGGGTCCACAGCAATGAGTCCTGGCCTCCTGCCATACCTCTGCCAGTACCCACCCCAGCTCTCCACCTCCTCCCCGAAATGGTATCCAGCCAGATCTTTGGATGGCTTTCTGGGCTTTGGAGAGGGAATGATCTTTCTTTTGAGCCCTCTGGTTGCCAGACCCGGACATAAGAGCACAGGCAGATAGGTGGCTATAACCGCCAGCAGCTTCTCCCTTCTGATCCCCTCTCCATATCATACCCACCTTCAAGGCTGCAGATGGTGAGAAGCAGCACAGTTGCTGTGAGCAGCTTCATGTTGGTAACAGTGGCGAAGGCAGCCTAGGAACACGGTGGTGGGGGTTGGGGGGGACACTGAAGCCAAATGGGCTTCAGCTCCTCCCCAGGGATCTCCCTACCTGCTGCCCATTCCAACCTGGCTCTGTCCCTCTCCACAGCTGAAACCCAGGCCTCTTTGGATGCTGCCCACACCTCTTGCCTCCCCATCTTACCCAGTCAGCGTCTCTGTCTTTGGCGCCTGTGCCAGCCCTGGCTGGAGAGGTAGGGGCTATATACTACCTGTTTGTTTACCCACCCCCTGTCAGGTGACAGGAACTATTGATAGGCCCAGTGGGGCAGGGACCATTTTGGGATAAACAAGTTGGAGAAATGGGGGAGGAGAAGACAAGCACATGGGAGACTGACTCATGGTGATGGGGTGACACGCAGGGAGTACAGCCCTTAGTGAAGACTAAGGGGGTACACTTCAGTATATTTGAGGTTCATTCTTTTGAGATCTGAGGTACTTGGATTTGAATGCAGCAGGAAGCAGGGTTTGAAGCTATTTCTCTGGAAAGCTCTGACTTATCAACCCCTCAGCTCGTGATATCTTTATTTCATTATGGGTAGATCTCATCTCCCAACTTTATCCCGCTTTACTGCAACTTGGCAGAGCGATACTGGGGAGCAGAAGAAAGGAGAAAGGAATTGAAATCAGAGACAGGGCTGAGGGCTGTGGGGGTTAGGGGAATGAAGGTCAGGGTTAGAGGGCAAATGTAAATGATTTTGTTCCTTTTTGAGTTAATGTGTAATGAGACAGGGAGAGAAAACAAGAGAGCCCAGCATGATTTGGATGCTGATCAGTGAGCCTACCCTTCCCCCTTAAAACAAATTCAGAAAACAGCTTCTGCCCATCCCCTCCCAGTGGAGGGCTCTGGCAGGAAAAGAGGCGAATAAGAGGCTGCTGCCAGGATAAAGGTTGAAGGTGCCAGGTCATTTGATTACCTTATCAGTTCTAGGCAATAATCAGCCAATACTGAGTCAGCAGGAGCCGCAGCCCTGGCCCTCGTCCCACTCCTGTCAGGGGTGGCGGAGGGAGAAAGGTACATTCCCAGGTTTAAAGCATTTGGGTAAAATCAGTTAAATAGATGTCAGAAGTATTTTTATTTGTATCTTTCACCCTTTTGTCCCCCAAGCTTACTCCCTGAGTATGTGGAACATTCCTGAGAGGTAAGGGTGGAGGTGCGGAGCTAATGAGGGAGGTAGTGACCAGAGACCGAGAAATCTTTGTTTTTTCACTTTTGTTTTAGGTTCAGAAGCATATGTGCAGGTTTGTTACATACATAAACTTGTGTCATGGGGGTTTGTTGTACAGATTATTTCATCACCCAGGTATCAAGCCTAATACTCAGTTATTTTTCCTGATCCTCCCCCTCCTCCCACCCGTCACCATCCAAGACCAAAAAAATCTTACTCCATCTTCGATTATTCCCCTGTGGAGAGTGTAGTGCTTGGGGTCAGCCCATTGCCTTCCCCCTGGTCCTGGGATGGGGTGCATTTGGGGGCCAAGCCCCATATTCCTAGATTTTATTTGCCAACTGTGCCTGGGGACTCAGGGAAGGAAGGGTTAAATACAGAGAACAGCTGTTTCAGCGAGTACTTCCGATAGAACTCACGCCTCTGAGCCAAACTCTCACACCAGTTTCCATTCTACCAAGTGGGGCAAGAGTGGGGACTTCGAGAGATGTAGACCTCCAGAAGAGAAGGGTGGGCCCCTGTCCTAGGGAGTCCTGCACTTACTGAGTAGTACTCATTTGGAGGTGTGCTGTGGGGGCTGTGAGGATTCTCCAAGGGCTCCTTGGGGAGAGAGGAGAGATAGAAATAAACCAGGGTTCTAAAGAAGTCCTCATAATCGTTCTCTCTGTCACCCTTCACATAATGCCAGTCTACAAGCTGCAGTTTCACTTTTCTCATGAGTGAAGCTACATGGGTGGAAGGAGCTTCAATGGCCCAAGCTACAAGATGCTCCCTCTAGTGTCTTGCATGCTCATAAGTTTTTTTCCGACCTTGCAGAGGCCTAGTGATCTAAGGCCATCCACTTAAGTCTAAGGGGCCACCAATCAAGTCCCGCCCGCCTCTGCAGCGCCACAGTTGAAGCTCTTGGGCCGGCCGACCTGCCACTCATTTGCTTCCTCCCTTTGCGTTGGCCCCGGGTAGATAGAGAGGCTTCTTTTTTTTCTCACTGATTGGGCGGGACCCAATTGGGGTGGGTTGGGTCTTTGACAGCTTTCTTTGCCAGATTCAAAGATGGCGCTTATGGCCACGCTAAGAATGCAGCGTGAAGCTGCAGATCTGCCATCACTCAAGATGGCCGCCCCCATCAAGATGACCGGGGTGTGCCGGGGGAAAGGGGCAGCATGATGGTCTGAGATGGTAAGGGATACTGCACCATTGCGGGCCTAGTCTTGGGGCCTGGGAATGAAGAGTAGAGAGACTAGGGAGCAAGGTGAGGTCTGTGGTGGGGGCTAGGATTAAAGAAAGGGAGAGGGGACAGGGGTGACAGGTGGGGGTGAGAGATCAAAGATGGGGCGGGAGTGTGCCTGGGGTTGTCTCCCCATGAATGCTCTTTTCCCCTACTCTTCCTGTTCTAGGTCCAGCGTCGGACCATGTGGAAGTTTCTGGGACTGGGGAGCTGGATAATGGGGGTGGGGCCTGTTGGGGGGTAAAGGGGCAATAGCGTCCTTTCACAGGCTAACCCCGGCCCTTCCCCGCCCTCTGGACTAAAATGGGGAACACATTGGGCCTGGCACCAATGGGGACTTTGCCCCGCCGGAGCCCCCGCCGAGAGGAACCTCTGCCGAACCCTGGGAGCTTCGATGAGCTGCACCGGCTATGCAAAGGTGAGAACTTGGCATTTGGGTGTCTCAAGATGAAGGGGCAGAGAAGTAGAGGGTCTTGAATGCTGGATGTCCGGCGATGGGAGCAGGAAAGGGGAAATCACAGCTGGAGCATGCAGAGTCAGAGAGGATCAGGTGCCCAAATGAAGCGGAGCATTTCGTTGCACGACTTGAAAGGAGGTTAATTCCTCCAAAGTGCTCCCTGTGGGATTGAAAGGGGAGACTACCTTTTGGGGTAGGGGTTCCTTGTCTGTGCTTATTCCTTCCCTTCCCCTACCCCCTTCAGATGTATTCCCAGCACAGATGGAGGGCGTGAAGCTCGTTGTCAACAAGGTTCTGAGCAGCCATTTCCAGGTGCTCCCACTTCTCTGGCCCCTCCTTACTATTCCTCCTTTCCTGTCCCTGGATCCTCTTCTCCTTTCCTTTGTACTCCAGCCCTAGCCAGGCTATGCGGGACAAATGAGGGAGGATGTGGGGTTCTCTTTACCTCCCTTGCCTGTGGGACTTGTTGCTTTTAATCCAATGATCCTGTGTATGTTGGAATATTTGGGGATTTTTGAGAGGCCCTCTGGATGGGGAGAAGAGACGAAGGGTGGGATGAGGGATTGAAGTGGGGCAGGAATGTGCCCTCTTCTCCACTGACTCCTCTTTCCTCAGGTGGCTCACACTATACACATGAGTGCCCTGGGCTTGCCGGGATATCACCTCCATGCGGCCTATGCAGGGGATTGGCAGCTCAGTCCCACGGAGGTGAGGGCTCCACACACCTGGGTCATCTCCCTAAAAGCCAATCTGGGACCCAGTTCTGGAGGAGGAGGAATTGTGGGTGTTATGAGGAGGAATGGGATGTCTCTTCTGAACGGGAGAGGGTAGAGAAACGTTTTCTGTGAAGAGCCCAGAGTGTGTCTCTGTGACTCCACCAGGGGGCGCTGTGTACTGTTAATGAAGTCCTATATTTGGGTTGAGGCTGAGTGGTGCCACCCGGCTCAGCCTTACTACTGTGTACCCACTTCCACAGGTGTTCCCCACTGTAGTAGGGGACATGGACAGCAGTGGCAGCCTGAACGCCCAGGTCTTGCTCCTCTTGGCAGAGCGGCTCCGAGCTAAGGCTGTCTTCCAGGTGACCAGTTCCTGCCTCCATCCCCTGAGGCATTTCCTCTTTCTCCTCCACGGGTTTCCTGCTCTGAGGGCTTAGAAGGAGGAGCAGGGTCAATAATGATCATAAAGGAGAGAGGCTGGCGCCGTGGCTCACGCCTGTAAATCCCAGCACTTTCGGAGGCCAACATGGGTGGATCACCTGAGGTCAGGAGTTCAAGACCAGCCTGATCGACATGGTGAAACCCCGTTTCTACTAAAAAATGCAAAAATTAGCCGGGTGTGGTGGTGCACTCCTGTAATCTTACCTACTCAGGAGGCTAAGGTTCCAGTAAGCCGGGATCACACCACTGCACTCCAGGCTGGGGAACAAGAGTGAAATTCCATCTCCATCTCAGGAAAAAAACAATAAGAGGGAGGGATATTTTACTTCTTGCTCTTGCCACCCAGACGCAGCAGGCCAAGTTCCTGACATGGCAGTTTGATGGCGAGTATCGGGGAGATGACTACACAGCCACTCTGACCCTGGGAAATCCTGACCTGATTGGAGAGTCAGGTGAGGAATGGGACAGGGTTCTTTTTATCTTGGCTGCCCATTTTGCTAATGTTGACTATGTCTCTTCATCTTCTGTACAGTTCGGAGTTTAGAAAAGGAACTTCTTGGGCAGGCTGGGGTGGGGCTTATGGGGGTGAGGGAGCAGACCTGGATGTTGTGTCTACGGCTGACTCCATGTCTTCCCATTCCCCCACAGTGATCATGGTGGCTCACTTCCTGCAGAGCCTCACTCATCGGCTGGTGCTGGGCGGAGAGCTCGTTTATCACCGGCGGCCAGGCGAAGAGGGGGCCATCTTGACCCTGGCTGGGAAGTACTCGGGTATGGGGTTAAGTATAGTAGTGGCCAGGAGAGGCAATTCTGGACTTTTCTGGGGTTCCTGGCCCGTGTCATACTATAGTGACACACCTTCCCCTCTGCACTTTGGATTTTACAGCTGTACACTGGGTAGCTACATTGAATGTGGGATCAGGCGGGGCCCATGCAAGTTACTACCACAAGGCAAATGAACAGGTGAGACCTCTGACCTCACTCCCCTCCTCCTCAGCAAGTCAGTCGTGAACTTCTGTCCATCTGGACCTCTACCGCCCTGCTGACCTAGTCTTCCTCCTACCATGCTGTGTATATATTTCCATGCATGCCTTCATTCTGCTGATCCCCCGTCAGGACCCTTCTGCTCTCATCCTTGCCCGTGGTTCTCAGGTTCAGGTTGGAGTGGAGTTTGAGGCAAACACAAGGCTACAAGACACAACCTTCTCCTTTGGTTACCACCTGACTCTACCCCAGGCCAACATGGTGTTTAGAGGTGAGGGTTATTGGGAGACATCTGGCTATGCTGAGGGATGGAGGATGCAGAGGGAGGAAGCTGACCTTACTTCTGGTGACTATTTCCTCCAATCCCTGTTAAATAACCTGGTTGGTATTCTCTCCCCCAACAGGCTTGGTGGATAGTAACTGGTGTGTAGGTGCTGTGCTGGAGAAGAAGATGCCCCCTCTGCCTGTCACCCTAGCCCTTGGAGCCTTTCTCAATCACTGGCGCAACAGATTCCATTGTGGCTTCAGCATCACTGTGGGCTGAGGTTGTCCCAGAGTCAGCCCCCACAGCAGCTGGAACCTCTGAGTCAGGTGCCCTAGGGCCAGAGACTAGGCCCCTCTCCAGAGCCCGCCTTGCTGGGTGACCTCTAGGACCCAGGAGCAGAGTGGGGGACAGGACCATGCCCTCCTCAGAACTGGAGCTGCCACAGGGGCAGCTGATGAGGTGGAAGTTTGGGGATCCCCCCTCTGCTACCAGCCCCAGTATCACCTTCCCCATGCTCTTGTGGCTCTGGACTAAGGGGGAAGGATTAAGGGGTATGTCTGGCTGAATTCCCTCTGGTGCCCCCTGCCCCCAGACTTCCTTATTCCTTTCCCTGTGGTTAATCCTGCATGGGATTAGCTGACCATCCTGTTTTCCATCCCAGAGCCTCCCAAGGCTGGGGAAGTAGGGCTGAAGGGCTAGATCTTTGGTCTTAGAAAGTGGGGCCCATCCATTCCCAGAAGGAGCTTCATTACCTCTTAGCCCCGAGGCTTCCTCCTTCCCACCTTCTGTGCTTCCAGAGAACAACTTTGTTCACATGGTCACCCCCAGTATCCCCATGACCGCATGAAGAGGCAGTTATTGCTTTAGTCTTTCATTGCAACCACTGGGCTCTCTTTGAACATGGTCCAATCTTTTGTCCCAGCATTTCCCCTCTCCAGAGTGTCCAGGGTGTCCCAGGAGCTGGGGAAGGCAGTGAGCCTGGTCTCAGCTGCAGATCTCCTGGAGCAGCGGCATCATGGCAGACAGTCCCTGGATGTGCTGGATTTGGTACCCATAGGCCTCATTAATGCTCCGGAGCTCAGCCAACAGGCCCAGCAACTTTGCATACAGAAACCTATGGAGGAAGTAGTGGGGTTGCCAGGAAAACAGGAGGGAAATAAGGCACCTGGGAGTCTTGTCTTGAGGCCCTGATCCCCTGAACTGTTCCTCAGTGAAGCCAGGTCTGACATTAGAGAAAATCATGCTCTGGTATGACAGATTATCAGAAGTTCCAAAGGTCCTCGAGGGGGCCTCAGTCTGACACTGTCTTCTCTCACCAAGCTCAGTTATTCTGACCCCAGAGCTCTGAGGGCCGAGTGTGAAGAAAGCTCCAGACTTGGCCAGAACTCCAGCTGTGTGGAATCTGAGGGCCTGGCCCTCCAGAGCAGGTTCTAGAAGGTGGATATGTTCTGTGGTATAAAGTGTCCCCTTTCTGGCCAAACTGGCTCTTGGAGGAATGAGCAAAACAGAAGTGGTTTATACCTCAGAGCCTGGATAAATCGCAGACTATGAAACTGAAACTGGCTTTGGCCATGAAACTGTGAATGACTATAACTTCAAGGGAAAAGAAAAATCGAAGGAATCAGCCCAATGGCGAGGAGAGGAAAGGCCAAGGGAAGGGAGTGAACAAGACTTAAAAGTCTGCGTTAGTCTGGAGAAGCTGGACTGGTGAGGTGATGGATGTCATCAATCTCAGGAATGCTATTACCCAGAGCCTCTGAGCTACTACTTTGCATCTGTACTAAATAATAATAATAAAAAAATCTGGAAAAAGTGAGATGAAACAGCAGTATCCAAATTCAGCAATTTGGATGCTGAAACGATGTGAGACAGGTAGACCCCAAGAGACCTGAATTCCCTAAGGAAAGGACAGTGAAAGACATTCCTCCCAAGTTCAATGTTTCGCCAACCCCTTCCTGCCCTGGTGTGGCCTCCGAGCCCTCAGTGTCCCACCGTACCGATCCCGGGGCCTTTGCTGCTGGCCCTTGATGTAGCTTTGCAGAGTCAGTGCCACCTCCTCTTGCAGCTGATCAATCTCGTCTCTCTGGGTAACTCCAGGCCGGTCTGTAAGATAGGGAACTGGGAAGGACACAGTGGGCGGCAGGGGTGGGCCTGCATAGTGCCCCGGGGACCGAGGCTGGGATAGACCTAGTCTGCAGGTTTGATGGCTAGAAGGCCTGGGGTGGATAGACTCAAGGAACTGAGTGTTTGGGCAGAGGTGGAGCAGCAAAAGGTTCTGGGCTTTGGGAGATGCTCACCAGGAGAGAAGAGGGCCATGGCGGCCAAGAGCACATACTCGGGCTCCTGGAGCTGCAGTTTTCGTAGTGTCCCATGGAAGTGAAAGAGCAACTCCAAAAACTCTACCTCGAACCCCACTGCGGGAGACACTAGGATTAGGAGCCTCTAGGTCACCCGACTGCACACTGTACCGCGAGGACACATGCCCCCTACTGCTCTAGCACCATCTCACCATGGGCTCCGTCTTCAATTGTGTAGCGAAGAGGCCCACAGAGGAAGTTTTGTGTTTGGAGACAGAAAGTGGTATTGAGTGCGATGTGACATATTTCCACAGCTGCTCCCTTGAGAAGGGAGATCTGGTCTTCAATGGGCAGGGACCTGTGGAAAGCAGGAAACAAGGGCACTTTTTAACTTTTTTTTTTTTTTTTTGAGACAGTCTCACTTTGTTGCCCAGGCTGGCGCACAATGGCGTGATCTCTGCTCACTGCAACCTCCGCCTCCCAGGTTCAAGCAATTCTCCTGCCTCAGCCTCCCAAAAGCTGGGATTACAGGTGTGTGTCACCATGCCCGGCTAATTTTTTATATTTTTGGTAGAGACAGGATTTCACCATGTTGGCCAGGCTGGTCTCAAACTCCTGACCTCAAGTGATCCACCTGCTGTGGTCTCCCAAAGTGCTGGAATTACAGGCATGAGCCACTGTGCCTGGCCCACTTTTTAATGTTTTGTTTGTTTATTTTTATTTTTTGTAAAGATGGGGTCTTGCTATGTTGCCCAGGCTGGTCTCATATTCCTGGGCTCAAGCAATCCTCCTGCCTTGACCTCCCAAAATGCTGGGATTATAGGTGTGAGCCTTGCTCTGTCACCCAGGCTAGAGTATAATAGCCTGATCTTGGCTACAGCAAACCTCTGCCTCTTGGGTTCAAGTGATTCTTCTGCCTCAGCCTCCTGAGAAGCTGGGATTATGAGTACCCACCACCACACCCAACTAAGTGTTGTATTTTTGATAGAGATGGGTTTCACCATGTTGGCCAGGCTGGTCTCAAATTCCTGAGTTCAAGTGATCCACCCACCTTGGCCTCTCAAAGCGCTGGGATTACAGGCATGAGCCACTGTGCCTGGCCTATTATTATTATTTTTAGTTTTCATTTTTTTGAGACAGGGTCTTACTCTGTCACCTAGGCTGGAGTGCAATGGTACCATCTTGGCTCACTGCAGCCTCAAACTCCTGGGCTTAAATGCTCTTCCTACTTCAGCCTCCTGAGTAGCTAGGACACAGGTGCACACCGTCGTGCCCAGCTAATTTTTGTATTTTTTTTGTAGAGATGGGGTTTTGTCATGTTGCCAAGGGTGGTCTCAAACTCCTAGACTCAAGTGATCTGCTGGCCTCTGCCTCCCAAAGTGCTGGGATTACTAGCACGAGCCACTGCAAGGCACCTCAAGGGCACTTTAGATGCGAACCTGTACTTCAGAGAGGAAGAAGAACTCCAAGTTCTGACTGGCACACTTAAAAACAAAGCTGGGAATTCAAGACCTAATGCTTGGAAAGGCTGAGGCATGTGTTAATTTGTTGTCAGTGACTTTTTGGGGTGGGCGTACAACTTACTAAAATGCTTGCCTCCTGAAAGACGAGGGGAGGTTACTCACCGGAAGAGGGGCAGGTCCTTGGTAAACTTGATGACTTGCTGTACCATGAAAGTGTTGATGTCTGCGAAGTGTGCGAGCAGAGGCAGCACAGGGGCCAGGGTGGGCAAGGGCTGGTGATGGATGAACAGGTGAGCTGGAGGCTGCAATGATCAGAGCATTAGCTAGAGGCCCTGGCCCTAGGGCCCTCCTTTAGTCCTCGCCAGCCTTATTTTGGAAGAGTTCCTTGCTGAGAAGCCTGCTGAGGCTGGGGTTCTGGAGATCTGTCCTCTGTGTTGGTGCATGGCACACACCCCTCTCCCTCAGACCAGCCTTATTGGGTGCCCTTTTGGTTGTATTCCAACCCCAAACCTGTCGGTGCTCACCCTAAACTGCACAAACTGTTCAAACATGGTGCCCATGTGGCGTGTGTGGGCCCCCAAGAGTGTCCGGATCAGCTCTTCTCGCTCCTTACTCAGTTGCATAGGTGTTTGCTGTGCCCGCCGCTGGGCCTGCTTTGCTCGCCGCAATGCCAGGGCTTCTGCCGACAGTATCACTGTGCCAGGCAAGAGATCATGACAAAGCTGTTGAGACTAGCAGAGCACCTCTCTCTGCCGGTCCCTAATCTGGGGCCCCTCAGCCACCCTGCACAATGAAGGATGGGGGGAAATGGGAATTCCTGAGACTTTCTTGGGCTTGGCTAAAGTCCTAGAGGCTCCAGGAGGCAGGGGGTTCCTGCATACTTTCACCCGCCTGTGAAGAACTGCAGCAGCAAACTGCACCATGGGAGAGAAGGGAAGGGTGATGAGGAAAGCAGGAAAAGTGTAAGGAAAAGTGCGAAGGCTTCTGGGGAAACGGTGATGAGGGAGGGTTCTTGATACCTAGAGCATCGCCTTATGTGATGTTTGCAAATAATCCTTCAAAAATAATCAGATAATCATTTCAAAGAAACCCTTATTTCATTTTTGTTTGTTTGTTTGTTTATTTATTTGTATATTTTTAGAGATGGGGTTTTGCCATGTTGGTCAGGCTGGTCTCAAACTCCTGACCTTACGTGATCCACCCACCTCGGCCTCCCAAAGTGTTGGGATTACAGGCATAAGCCACTGTGTCTGGCCCCTTGTTTGATGTTTTAGCATACTTTCAAAACTTCTGAGGTTAAATCCCACTGAATGAAACAACCCCAGGTTAGGCAGGGCTGGTATTCATCATGTATACACACATACACACACACACACACACACACACACACACACACACACACACTGAGAGAGAGAGAGAGAGAGATTCACTCTGTCACCCAGGGTGGAGTGTAATGGCTTTATCTAAGCTCACTGCAACCTCCACTACCACTTCCTGCCCCTGAGTTAAAGCCTGCCTCAACCTCCTGAGTAGCTGGGATTACAGGCATCCGCCACCACACCAGGCTAATTTTTTTTTTTTTTTTGTATTTTTAGTAGACACGCGGTTTCATCATGTTGACCAGGCTAGTCTCGAACTCCTGACCTCAGGTGATCTGCCTGCCCTGGCATCCCAAAGTGCTGGGATTACAGGCGTGAGCCACCACGCCCAGCCTAATCATATTTTTTAGAAATATGGTCAGGCTCAGATTCCTGTGACGGGACCAAGGTCACAGAATAAGTAATGTAGATTTAATTCAGCCCCAAATCTTTTGACGTCTACAAAAGATCCAGGATTAGACCAAGATCTTAAATTCAGACCAAGATCCTTTGACTTCTACAGTTTCTTTTCATTCTTCCATAGTGAGAATCGTGTGAGATGGAAAAAGCAAGAGTTTGGGAGTCAGGTAGACTTGAGTTTGAATACTGACTGTACAACTTCTTTTTCCTTCGTCTTTTTCTAGAGTGGAGATCTCACTCTATTGACTAGGCTGGTCTCGAATTCCTGGCGTTGAGCAATCCTCTCGTCTCAGCCTTCCAAAATGCTGGGATTAGAGGCGTGAGTCACGGCTCTCAGACTGCACAAGTTTTTAGTTGAACTAACTTGGGCAAATTAACTTCTGTGAGCCCCAGTTACATCATCTGTTGGGAGCAAAGAACAGTTACTTGGCACAGAGAAGGCATTAACTAATTCTATAATTGAGCACTTACTAGGTGACAGGCACTATACTCAAGAGATAGAAAGAAAATAAAAAACTCACACCTGTAATCCCAGCACATTGGAAGGCCAAGGTGGGCAGTCGCCTGAGGCCAGGAGTTTGAGACCAGTGTGGCCAACATGGTGAAACCTCATCTCTACTAAAAATACAAAAAAATTAGCTGGGCCTGGTGGTGCATGCCTGTCATCCTAGCTATGCTGGAGGCTGAGGCGGAGAATCACTTGAACTCAGGGGTCGACATGGGGCTGCTACATTCCAGCCTGGATGACAGAGTAAGACTCCATCTTAAAAAAAAATAAAAAAAAGAAAAAGAAAAAGAAAAAAGAAAAGCTAGCCATGTGGATATCTAGAAGAAGAGCGTTTCAGGTAGAGGGAAAGACAAGTGGAAAAGTCTTGGAGGAAGAGTGTGCTTGGTGTTTCTAAGGATGACAGTGAAGTCAGAGTGGCCAGAATTGACTGAGAAATGGGAGAAGGGCATGAAGTACAGTCTGAGGTGTGGGAGAGCTAGACCATGAGATCATGTGCTTTGAGATGGGGAGCCATTGGAGGTCTTGAGTGAATAGTGACATAATCCAACTAGTTTAAAAAAGATTACTGTGCCTGCTATGTAGAGAATGTGCTGTTGGGAACAAGGGCAAAGCAGAGAGACACAGTCAATGGATTCTCGGGATGTAGGGGGTCAACTCACTGTCTTTCCTCATGCCAGCATCTAAGCACTTCTGCAACCTGCAGGCTGGGCAGTGGCGCCTCTGAGCCTTGCTGACTTCACAGCTACCAGCAAAGGGGCAGGTGGGACCAATGCTTTTGCTAACTGTTCTCCTGTGAGACACAGAGATGTTGTTAGGGTCTGGGATGGCAGTGAACAGACAGGTGGCTAGGTGGGGGTATGAGATGAAATGGTCTAAAAAAACCTGGGAATCTGGTGAAATGGACTGACTATTCTGAGCTGTGCCCAAACGTTCCCCAGGGGTGGATAGGGTCCAACACATCTCAAGCATTTCCGTGGCAACACAGCATCCCTTGGGAAGGCCTAGTTGATGTAGGACTAGCAAGGTGCTTCACAGGCAGTGGGTACATAGCAAGTGCTCTTGACTAATGGGCTGTGTCCATCAGACAAACATTCAGCCTTCCCTCTGTTATGCCACCAGTTTATAGTGTTGTGTTTGGCAAGAGGTACGGTGCCAGCCACAGGGTAGTTAGATTCTAAGATAAAGGAGTAATGTAGCTGGATAGTCTTGGGCACGGGCGGAGGTATAAAGGATAACTGATAGGGAGTTTGGTTTGGAGGGTTATTTCCATTGGGGAGGAGGCTCTCACCTGAAGAAACCCTTGCAGCCCTCACAAGTCAGCGCATTAAAGTGGTAGCCTGTGGCCTGGTCCCCACATACCACACAGTTCCTCAGCTCATCTTCCCTAGTGGCCATGTCGTCAGGCGTTGGGGCGGCTGTCACAGACTCCTGAATGTGGGAGGGGTCAGCAGTCAGTTCTGGGCCACCCTTGACCCTTTTCTGTCCCTTCTACAGAGTTTCTTTCCGAACCAAACCAAACCTGTCCTTGACTCGATCCCCAGTGTGTTTCTTTTTCTTTGCTTTTCTTTTTTGAGACAAGTTCCTGCTCTGTCACCTAGGCTGGATCTCCACTCACTGCAACCTCTGTCTCCTGGGCTCAAGCAATTCTCCCACTTCGGCCTCCTGAGTAGCCCCACCATGCCCAGCTAAATTTTTTTTTTTTTTTTTTTTTTTTTTTTACCATGTTGGGGTTTTGCCAACATGGGGTTTTGCCATGTTACCCAGTTGTTGTTTTTTAGTTGTTGTTGTTGTCTTACTCTGTCACCTAGTGTTGCCTAGGCTGGAGTCCATCATAGTTCGATGTAGCCTCACACTCCTGGGCTCAAGGCATCCTCCCCCTCCCCCTCCTGAGTAGCTGGGACTATGGTACACACCACCACACCAGGATAATTTTTTCTTTTTCTCCCTTCTCCCCTCTCTTCTTCCCACCCTTCTTCCCTCCTTCCCCTCCCTCCCCTCCTCTCCCCTCTCCTTCCCCCCCCTTTCTTTCCCTTCCCTTTTTTTTTTTTTTTTTTCCTGAGACTGAGTCTTGCTCTGTTGCCCAGGCTGGAGTGCAGTGGCTCAATCTCGGCTTGCTGCAAACTCCACCTCTCAGGTTCAAGCTATTCTAATGCCTTAGCCTCCAAGTAGCTGGGATTACAGGCATCCACCACCATGCCCAGCTAATGTTTTATTTTTAGTAGGGACAGGGTTTCACCATGTTGGCCAGGCTGGTCTCGAACTCCCGACCTCAAGTGTTCTCCCACCTCGGCCTCCCAAAGCACTGGGATTACAGGCATGAGCCCCTGCACCAGGCCTCTTTTCTTTCTTTTTTGTAGAGATGGATCTGTTATGTTACCCAGGTTGGTCTTGAACTCCTGGGCTCAAGCAATCCTCCCACCTTGGCCTCCCAAAGTGCTGGGGTTATACATGTGAGCCACCATGCCCAGCCCCCAGCATTACCTGTACTTTATTGCTTTTAGTCTTTGGCCCCCAACAGATTTCCTACCTGCTTCTCTTAGTCAGCATGTCACCTGCGGGCCACAGAATCTGGTATGGAAGATCTCTCCCCAAACTCCCACGCGGATGCTGTTTTTCCTCTGATCTCAGGAGTTTCCTGTAACTGAAGTTAGGGATTATGACCCTTAGTACCTGGAAAACAAGCAATGTCTGTTGTATGTGGCCTACAGTTGCTCTCAGTGACTGTGGGGTTAGGGCACAGACCCTGGACTCAGGGTAAAGTCCTAGGTGGGAGGTTTTCCCAGCATGACAAAGGTGCTGGTAGGTGGCACATGGGGAGGGACTCTGGTGGGCGGGAACCTCGTGATTCATTGGAGGCTGCATCTTATCAGACGAATGGAGATTTTCCCTGTCGATAAGCTTAAGGCTACATCTGCAGTCTCCTGTGTACAGAGATCCTGAACAAGCTGGGAAGAGAGACAGATAGGCAGACAGACAGAGCAAGCTTTTTCATGCACAGTATGTCCGTACTAAAAGAAGAGGTGTAAAAGTTGCATAAGGCTCCCAAAAGGAAAGTTTTTAAGAGACTAGGGACTGGGCAGTGGCTCACACCTATAATCCCAGCACTTTGGGAGGCCAAGGCAGGCGGATCACTTGAGGTCAGTAGTTTGACACCAGCCTGGACAACATGGTGAAACCCTGTCTCTACTAAAAACACAAAAATTAACTGGGCATGGTGGCACACACTTGTAATCCCAGCTACTGGGGAGGCTGAGATGGGAGGATCGCTTGAACTCCGCAGGCAGAGGTTGCAGTGAACTGAGATCATGCCACTGCACTCCAGCCTGGGCACACAGAACGAGTGAGACTCCATCTAGAAAAAAAAAAAAGAGAGAGAGAGAGGCACTAGGGTCTAATTTAGAGCTTATACAAAGAGCCCACTCACTTCCTAACTAGGGAGGACTCAAAGTTAATCAGAGTGATCACAGGGCGCAGCGGCATGCACTTCTAGTCCCCCCTACTCTGGAGACAGGTAGAGGATGGTTTGAGCCCAGGAGTTTGAATTCCACCTGGGCAACATAGCAAGACCCTATCTCTAAAAAATAAATAGATAAATAAATAAAGAGTGCTATTAAAATATATATATATATTTCCCCCCGAGATGGAGTCTTGCTTTGTCACCCAGGCTGGAATGCAGCGGCGCGATCTCAGCTCACTGCAACCTCCGCCTCCTGGGTTCAAGTGATTTTCCTGCCTTAGCCTCCCAAGTAGCTGGGATTACAGGCGCCCACCACCTGGCTAATTTTTGTATTTTTAGTAGAGATGGGGTTTCACCATGTTGGTCAGGCTGGTCTCAAACTCCTGACCTGTGATCCGCCCACCTTGGCCTCTCAAAGTGCTGGGATTACAGGTGTGAGCCACTATGCCCAGCCAAACTTTTAAAAAAATAATAGTGACCTCTAACCAGAGGTAGTTGGGGTTGATTTAGGAACTCTTGCACCAGAAATGGCTTCATGGATGTATGATCTGTACAGTCCCACGAGCTCTGCATTCAGAGGACTCTCATGCTTGGATCAATGCTCTGCTGTTGCTGTCTTAAAATACTTACTTTTTGAACAAGGGTCCCTGGATTCTCATTTTTCAGTGGGCTGCCTTCCAAAATTATGTACCCAGTCCCATCTGGAGTCAAGATGAAGGCCTTCTAATTAATAAGTTTAAGATTCAGAAGTAGAAGTCAGCTGGGCATGATGGCTCACGTCTGTAATGCCAGCACTTTGGGAGGCCGAGGTCAGGAGTTCGAGACCAGCCTGGCCAACATGGTGAAAGCCCGTCTCTATTAAAAATACGAAAAATTAACTGGGTGTGGTGGCACACACCTGTAGTCAGCCCCAGTAACTCAGGAGGCTGAAGCAGAAGAATTGCTTGAAGCCGGGAGGTGGAAGTTGCAATGAGCTGAGATCGCACAACTGCATTCCAGCCTAGGTGACAGAGCCAGGCTCTGTCTCAAAAAAAATAAAATAAAATAAAGAAGAAGAAGAAGTCTTCACTGGGGCTTAGTGCTCTATCATCATTGAAGAATATTTTTGCTTGTGTTTGTGTGTGTGTCTATACCTGTCTATGTATCATTTATCTGTCTGCTTTCCCAACATCTATGAACAGAAAAAGTCATTTCAAAATATTTGGATGTTTTGGGGATGGGCAATATGTTGGATAAATCTCTGTTAGATAAATTTGATTCCACACACACTGGAATAAAGTCCAAAGTCTCAGTCTTCCAATTTGAAAGGTTCTTCTCACTGCAGATCTCTCTGGGTGTTTGCTGTTTCTGTACTATATGATCTTTTCTCACTAGAAATCAGCATTTATTTTTCTGTGTGTGTGTGTGTGTGTGTGTGTGTGTGTCTGTGTGTGTGTGTGTGTGTGTTTGAGACCGAGTCTCACTCTGTTGGTCAGGCTGGAGCACAGTCGTGTGATCTTGGCTTACTGTAACCTCTGCCTCCCAGGTTCAAGAGGTTCTCCTGCCTCAGCCTCTCAAGTAGCTGGGATAATAGGTATGTGCCACCATGCCTGGCTAACTTTTTGTATTTTTAGTAGAGACAGAATTTCACCATTTTAGCCAGGATGGTCTCCATCTCCTGACCTTGTGATCCACCTGCGTTGACCTCCCAAAGTCGGGGATTACAGGCGTGAGCCACCACACCCAACCTATTTTTCTTTGTTTTGCTATTATGTCTTCTGCTTCTTCAGTTGAATTAAATTATAATTAATATTTCTCTAAAGATGAATTAAAACCCCAAGAGCAGGCTAGAGTCATAAACATACACACACACACACACACACACAGAGAGAGAGAGAGAGAGAGAGAGAGAGAAAGGAAGGAAGGAAGGAAAAGAAAGAAAGAAGGAAAGAGAGAGAAAGAAAGAAAGAGAAAGAAAGAGAGAGAGAAAGAAAGACTGACTCAGTTAAAAAGATGCTTGTTTAGGTTCCCAGAATGAGTTAGCAGAACCCTTAATCTCAAGTGGTATAACATCCAGCTATGCATAACTTTGCATTTTGAAATAAGCTGAGCTCCAGAGAGCACAGATGCTTGGATCTGTTCCTTGGGAGATGGTAAGAATATTTATGTGTATATATCTGTTGGTGTCTTTGTGACTCTGACAATTCATGCTACTTTATTCAATCAACAAATATTGACCAAGAATCCACCTATGTCTTAGATACTAGAGTTAAAAGATGAGTAACATGCTCTCCTACCCTCACAAACTTTAATCATTAATGGGGGAGACAGACCTTTACACAGACATAAAGAAATATAGGGCCAGACACAGCAGCTCACACCTGTAATCCCAGCACTTTGGGAGGCCAAGGTGGGCGGATCATGAGGTTAGGAGTTCAAGACCAGCCTGGCCAACATAGTGAAACCCCGTCTCTACTAAAAATACAAAAATTAGCTGGATGTGGTGGCACATGCCTATAGTCCCAGCTACTAGGGAGGCTGAGGCAGGAGAATCGCTTGGACCCGGGAGGCGGAGTGAGCCAAAGTCACACCATTGTACTCTAGCCTGGGTGCCAGGGCTTGACTCTGTCTCAAAAGAAAAAAGAAAAGAAAAGAAAAGAAATATAGTCAGATCAATGATGGTGCCCTGTACAGAGCATTATGGGACTGAAGAAGCGGGGCACCTAATCCTGCTTTGGCAAAGGGGTGTTGAGGAAGAGGCAGGAAAGGCTTTTTGGAGGAGTGACAACTGAGTTGACTTTTTTTTTTTTTTTTTTGAGACGGAGTTTCGCTCTTGTTACCCAGGCTGGAGTGCAATGGCGTGATCTCGGCTCACCGCAACCTCCGCCTCCTGGGTTCAGGCAATTCTCCTGCCTCAGCCTCCCGAGTAGCTGGGATTACAGGCACATGCCACCATGCCCAGCTGAATTTTTGTATTTTTAGTAGAGACGGGGTTTCACCATGCTGACCAGGATGGTCTCGATCTCTTGACCTCGTGATCCACCCACCTCAGCCTCCCAAAGTGCTGGGATTACAGGCGTGAGCCACCGCGCCCGGCCAACTGAGTTGACTTTTAAAGCATAATGATGAGTTAGCCAGGGGAAAATAAAAGGCAGTTCAGGTAGAGGGTGAAATCTGAGGTGGTCAAGAAGCCACATACAAAAAGACAGATATGATAGAAGCACAAATGGGCCTCTCTTGCTGGAGCATAACATTTCAGGCTGGGAGTAGGAAGAGATAAGGCTGGAGAGGTGGGATATAAGGCTGAGACGGAGGCAGGGTCAGATCACAGGAGACCTCATGTGTTAGGCTAAATACTTGGAGTCCATCAGGAAACTTAAAAAGAGTAATCTGTGAAATGACATTGTCATATCTGTATTCTAGATAGTTAAGTCTGCTGGCTGTTGGAAAGATGGATTTGAGGGGGCAGGACTGAAGGCAAAGAGGCCAGTTAAAAAGCTACTGGCAAAATGTAGGTGAGAGAAGATTAAGTCGGAGCTACTACGGCAGTGGAAGGATATAGGGGAGGAGAGGTTTCTGAGAAAAACATGGAAAGTGGAATTATTGGAATTGGATGACTACTGGAATGCCTGGATTAAGAAAAAGGACGAGGAGTTAAAGATGACTCCAGGTTTCTGGCATGGGTGACCGAGTGGATGGTGGCACTGCCAACTGCGAGAGAGATTACAGGAGGAGGGCAAGGGCCCTCCACACTTGGGCCCCAATCCATTTTCACAGTTGACAACTTACTCCAGCAATAAGTATCAAGTGTCCACTCAAAATTAGGCACCATGAGGAGAGATGAAAGAGTCCCTATTACAGAGACACTTCCAGATTAATTATGGAGACTGAGTAAATAAATCGAATTCATAGGTCTTAAAAGAAAATGTATAATCAAACCCTAGATGTTATGGTAAAGACTGTGTATAATATTGTAGGTATGCCAGGTGCAGTGGTGCACACCTGTAATCCCAGCACTTTGGGAGGCCAAAGCAGGCAAATCACGAGGTCAAGAGATCGAGACCATCCTGGCCAACACAGTGAAACCCCATCTCTACTAAAAATACAACAATTAACTGGGTATGGTGGCGTGTGCCTGTAGTCCCAGCTACTTGGGAGGCTGAGGCAGGAGAATCGCTTGAACCTGGGAGATGGAGGTTGCAGTGAGCTTAGATCGTGTCACAGCACTCTAGCCTGGTGACAGAGCAAGACTCTGTCTCAAATATATATATGTATATAAAACAGGTATTAATTGCTCTCTTAATTAATTTATTTTTTTGAGACAGAGTATCGCTCTTGTTGCCCAGGCTGGAGTGCAATGGCATGATCTCAGCTCCCTGCAACGTCCGCTTCCCAGGTTCAAGCAATTCTCCTGCCTCAGCCTCCTGAATAGCTAGGATTACTGGTGTGTACCACCATACCCAGCTAATTTTTGTATTTTTAGTAGAGACGAAGTTTCCCCATGTTGGCCAGTCTGGTCTCAAACTCCTGACCTCAGGTGATCTGCCAAAGTGCTGGGATTACAGGCGAGAGCCACCGCGCCCAGCCCTGCTCCCTTAATTTATTCTTATTGACTACCCAGTATGAGCAGAGTACTATGTAAAAATCCTTGTCTGTGTTAACATTAAGATAGGTAATATCGCCATTTTACAGATGAGAAAACTGAGACTCAGAGTGTGTAGATAACTTATACAAGAGACAATATACCCAACAGTGTGTTAGGTGACTTCACTTGGATGCCACATAGGCACCTCAAATTCAATATGTCTAAAATGGAGCTCACTGTCAACCCCCCACAAACTAGCTTCTCCTATATCACCTAACTTGGTGACTACTCCTACTTGAGAAAGTGGAAAGAGCATGGGTTTTGGGGTCATATAGACTTAGGTTCAAATTCTGACTGGCTCTTGCTAGCTGAATTCCTCTTTTTTTTTTTTTTGCCACTTCTCTAATTGTTTGGCATGACTAAGACCCAACTCCATGGGATCCTGGGAATCAGATATCATCAGGCTGAGCCAACACCAGACCAGGGAAGGGAGGCATTCTTCTTCTTCCTACATCAGCTGTGAATGCTTAGGGAGAGGCTAGGCTAGAAAGATGTTCTGGTCCAGGGCTGCCCTTCACCTGGGGCCAGGGATTACACTGAGCCTTGTTCTTCTTGGAGAAGTCCACCTTGAAGTTCTTTGAGATGGGGTTGCTGGGGAACAGACTGCTCTGAGTTTGCTCTTCTGTGTACAGAAACCCTCCTCTGGCTTCAGGGTCTCTGCTGTGAGGCAGATGGAGAGTGGAATCTGCTGCAGGATTCCCCTGGCATCCACGGTGAACAGGTTTTCAGGGTTAACTGACACCCTCATCCTCTTCCAACATGCCTCTTCCAGGCCAGGATCTGAAAAACCTGTGAGGTTTATGACCTGATGGGTTAAAGCTCTCTGAATTTCAGTTTTCTTATCTGGAAAAAAAAAAGGTTAATAACATTCATTATCCAGGTTTGCTGTGAAGATTAAACAAAGTAATAAAGTAGCAAAATGTAAAATTCCTTACACGGTGCTTGAAACATGGAAGGAAATCAACACATATTCATTCTTTTACCCTCTTCCTTTTCTTTCCCTTTTACTGCTATCTTCTCCCAGATGCCAAACCAGAAACTGGTGAGTCACCTAGCCTCCTTTCTCTCCCTCACTCCCTATAAATGACCAGATGCCATGACCTGTTATTCCTATCTGCTGATCTCTGCATGCCCACTATCTCTTAGCTGAGTTTAGGCCCTCATCAGTTTCCATTTGCTGCTGCAGTAGCCTACTAAATTATTCTCCCTGCTCCCAGCCTCATCTCCTTCCAACCCATCCTCCATGCTGTTGCTATTTCTAAAATGCAAATTTGATCATGTCTCTCCCCTGCTTAAAATTCTTCATTTGCTTTCCATCACCTTCAGTATAAAATCCCATCTCTTTAGCATGTCACACAAACTCCTTTGTGATCTAGCCCCTATTTAATTACTCTGGCCTCATCTATTCCATCCCCACTTCCCTCCCCTGACCTAGCATATCATACTTTGGCTCTAGATGTGCTTAAGCATTTAGAGTTCCCCGAACAAACTGTGTGTACTCACCTCTAAACATCTGCCCTTGTTGTTCCCTCTGGTTGGCATCACCTTGCAGCTAAAAGGGAGTTTGAGACCAGCCTGACCAACATAGTGAAACCCCATCTCCACTAAAAGTACAAAATTAGCTGGGTGCAGTTGTGCATGCCTGCAATCCCAGCTACTTGAGAGGCTGAGGAAAGAGAAATGCTTGAACCATAGAGGCAGAGGTTCCCTCTTGTTGTTCCCTCTGGTTGGCATCACCTTGCACACCCTCACTTTCAAACCCTCCTCCCCTGGTCCTCCTGATCCTCTTGGTCCTTCAGACCTGGGTGTAACAGATTACCTCTGTAAACCTAATAGAGCTACACCTCTGCACACCAATTTGTCACAGCACTTATCACACTGCAGAACAACTGTCTGTTTCTTTCTGACTCTGTCAATCAACTGTGAGTTGATGAAGTCAAGGGCTGCATCTGTCATTTTGGGATCCTTAGCATCTTATGTACTCCAAGCATATATAATAAATATTTATGGCATGAATAAATGGACTAGGATACAAATTAAGATCTGATTTCAAACCCATGCTCTTTGCATGCAACATCGTATGCTATTGTTTGTGAATGAGTATACTCATTCATTCAATAAATAAGTAATGGGTATCTACTTTGTGCCAGGCATTTTGCTAGCACTGCCATCTGAATACATTTCTATTTCCCTTTTAGCTGCTGACTTTCTTTTTTTAATTTTTAAATTTTTTTTTGAGATGGAGTTTTGCTCTTGTTGCCTAGGCTGGAGTGCAGTGGTGCGATCTCAGGTCACTGCAACCTCTGCCTCTATGGTTCAAGCATTTCTCTTTCCTCAGCCTCTCAAGTAGCTGGGATTGCAGGCATGCACAACTGCACCCAGCTAATTTTGTACTTTTAGTGGAGACGGGGTTTCACTATGTTGGTCAGGCTGGTCTCAAACTCCCGACCTCAGGTGATCTACCTGCCTCTGCATCCCAAAGTGCTGGGATTACAGGCGTGAGCGACCGCAGCTGTTTTTTTTTTTTTTTTTTTTAAAAAAAACAATTCTGAGACATGACTGAGCATGGTGGCTCACGCCCGCTCTGGGAGGCCGAGGTAGGTGGATCACTTGAGGCCAGGAGTTCGAGACCAACTGGCCAACATGGCGAAACTCGGTCTCTACTAAAAATACAAAAATTAGCCGGGTGTGGTGGCACATGACTGTAATCCCAGCTACTTGGGAAGTTGAGGCTTGAGAATGGCTTGAACCTGGGAGGCAGAGTTTGCAGTGAGTCAAGATTTTGTCATTGCACTCCAGCCTGGGCGACAGTGAGACTTTGTCTCAAAAATAATAATAATAATAATAATAATTAAACATTTAAAAATAAAATACATTCTGAGACAGGCTCACTGCGGCCTCCACTTTCTGGGCTCCAACGAATGAATTTCCTGCCTTGACCTCCCAAGTAGCTGGTGTATGCCACCACACGTGGCTAATTTTGTTTCTTTTTTGAAGAAATAGGGCCTCACTATATTGTCCAGGGTGGTCTCAAACTCCTGGGCTCAAGCGATCCTCCTGTTTGGCCAGACTCCCATTAGTCTTCTAGTCCTATTCCTGATTCCTTTCATACTTCTGAACGGTTCCTACCTGATGCTCCTACTTGCCATGTTTGCATTTGCTATCTGGCTGACGTCACTCAGGTATCTATTGAGCCAAATTTCCAGTCTGGGCCTGTTCTTTCCTGTTTGACCTCCCAGATTCTGGCACAAACACTTCTTTGAACAGGAAGAGTTCCTTTCTTTTGGGCCTTGTAATCTGGTGTTAATCTTCTTTCTTTAAATTTACCACCAATCTCTTGTGGTCTATTGAATTCAATGGGCTTTCTTTCACGTTTCTCCCAATCAACCTCTGTATTGCTTTTGACCTCCTAACAACTACTTTCTCTTCTTTGAAACTCCCTCCCTAATCTCTATGATGTTATCTATTCTTGGTTCTTCACTTGTATTTCTTTTTTTCTTTTTCTTTTCTTTTTTTTTTTTTTGAGACAGCATCTCGCTCTGTTGCCCAGGCTGGAGTTCAGTGGCATGATCTCGGCTCACTGCAACCTCCGCCTCCTGGGTTCAGGTGATTCTCCTGCCCCAGCTTTCCCGACTAGCTGGGATTATAGGCATGTGCTACCACTCCCAGCTAATTTTTATATTTTTAGTAGAGATGGGGTTTCTCCATGTTGGTCAGGCTGATCTCGAACTCCCGACCTCAGGTGATCCGCCCGCCTCAGCCTCCCAAAGTGCTGGGATTATAGGCTTGAGCCACCGCACCTAGCTAATAGGTCTTTTTTTCTTTCTCCTCTAATTGATCTTCCTTTTTTCTAGGTCCACAAGTTAGGAAAAACTATGGAAACATTGGGTGTTTTTCCCCTAAATGCTCCATCTTCTTATTCTTTTTTTTTTTTAGATGGAGCCTTGCTCTGTCACTTAGGCTGGAGTACAGTGGTGGGATGTCGGCTCACTGCAACCTTTACTTCCTGGTCTCAAACAATCCCCATGCCTCAGCCTCCACAGTAACTGGGATTACAGGCACATGCCACCACACCTGGTTAATTTTTGTACTTTTATTAGAGACAGGGTTTTGTCACATTGATCAGGCTGGTCTCAAACTCCTGGCCTCAAGTGATCTGCCTGCCTTGACCTCCCAAACCGTCGGGATTATAGATGTAAGCCAACACGCCTGCAACCTAAAGCTTGATCTTCATCTTCCTACCCTTCTTTCATGTTCTTCCCTAATGCTTAATTTCTATACGACGCTCTGATAAAAAGTAAAAATGTCTAATGTTTTAACCTCACAGTTTATAGAGTTTACATGCTTAATTTTGTTTACCCTCATCTCAACATATAAAAATCTTCAACTCTACCTCCAGGAAATCTTGCTGTTATTTTAATTTTATTTTTAAATTATTTTGTAGAGACAGGCTCTCACTATGTTGCCCTGGCTGGTCTTGAGCTCCTGAGCTCAAGGGATCCTTCTGCCTCGGCTTCCCAAAGTGCTGGCATTACAGGCATGAGCCACTGTGCCTGGCCAAATCTTGCTGTTCTTAGTAGTCACTCTTTCTTTTTTAGACAGGGTCTCACTCTGCCACCCAGACTGGAATGCAGCGGTGCGGTCATGGCTCAATGCAGCTTCAACCTCCTGAGCTCAAGTGATCCCCCTGCCTCAGCCTCCTGAGTAGCTGGGAGCATAGACTCACACTACCACACTCAACAATTTTTTTTTTTTTTTGTAGAGACAGGGTCTCACTATATGGCTCAGGCTGAATAGTCACTTCTGATGCCTCTGCAGATTATATCTCATTCTGTTCCTTTCTCTGGATTCCCACGGCACTTGCCCAGACTTCTATCACATAACCTATAACAATATCCTACCTTTGCATTCACATGACTGCCTCTCCCCTATTACACCATAAGCTCTATGTTGTGTAGGTTTTTCTATTCCAACACTCAGCATCTGTCCTGGCCATAATGTGTGCTTAATAAGCCAGTGAAAGATTGAAGATTTTTCCCAACTTCCTGATCTTAAATTCCAAAGTCATTGTGAATCCTCCTCTAAATCTTTCTAGTCACCAAGTCTTTTTTTTTTTTTTTTTGAGACGGAGTCTCGCTCTTGTTACCCAGGCTGGAGTGCAATGGCGCAATCTCGGCTCACCGCAACCTCCGTTTCCTGGGTTCAGGCAATTCTCCTGCCTCAGCCTCCTGAGTAGCTGGGATTACAGGCACGTGCCACCATGCCCAGCTAATGTTTTGTATTTTTAGTAGAGACGGGGTTTCACCATGTTGACCAGGATGGTCTCGATATCTTGACCTCGTGATCCACCCGCCTCGGCCTCCCAAAGTGCTGGGATTACAGGCTTGAGCCACCGCGCCCGGCCTGTCACCAAGTCTTATAGATTTCTTATGCCATGTGTTTCTTGTTGCTGTCTCTGCTCTTACACTTTGTGCAACTGCAGTGTCCCCGTCTTGGCCTTCCTGCTCTTGGTCTTTCTCTTGTCAAATCAGTCCTATGTTCCTTCTGCAAGAATAACCTAAAGGTTCTATTTGTATGAAGACTAAATTTAAATTCCTTATTCTGATATTTAGGACCCTGCCATATCTCCCGTAACTTCTCCATCAAAACCCTGAGTTTTCTCTCACCATTTTTCTTATTGTCACCCAGATACCAGAGAGACGCGTCTTTTCCTCCTTCTTCTTTCTCTTTCTTCATTTGTTTATATTCTACTTTTCCTTTAAGGCCTACCTCAAATTTCACTTTCCTCAGGAAGCTTTTGATTCTTTTGATCTCTGGCTGATCTCTGTCTTCTTTGACTATGTATTTATTTATTGAGACAGAGTCTTGCTCTGTCACCCAGGCTAAAGTGTAGTGGCATGATCTTGGCTCACTGCAACCTCCGCCTCCTGGGTTCAAGTGATTCTCATACCTCAGTCACCCGAGTAGCTAGGACTACAGGTGTGCACTACCACACCTGGCCAATTTTTGTATTTTCAGTAGAGACAGGATTTCATCATGTTGGCCAGGCTGGTCTGAACTCTTGGCCTCAAGTGATCTGCCCACCTTGGCCTTCCAAAGTGCTGGGATTACAGGAATGAGCCACTGCACCCTGCCTGTCTTCTTTGACTTATTACTTTTTTTTTTTTTTTTCAGAGACAGGGTCTTGCTCTATCCCCCAGGTTTGAGTGCAGTGGCATGATCTCGGCTCATTGCAAACTCTGGCTCTAGGGTTCAAGTGATTCTCATATCTCAGCCACCCGAGTAGCTAGGACTACAGGTGTACGCCACCACACCTGGCCAATTTTTGTATTTTTAGTAGAGACAGAGTTTTGCCATGTTGGCTAGGCTGGTCTTGAACTCCTGACCTCAGGTGATTCGCCCACCTTGGCCTCACAAAGTTCTCCCAGCCATGCCCAGCCTGACTTATTACTTATTATTATTATTATTATTTTATTCTTTTTTAATTTTTGTCTTTTTTATACTTTTTATTATTATACAGTTTACCGTTGTAGCATACTTGGGCATTTAGTCATCTGTGGCAGGGACTGGCAATTTATGGCCTATGAGCCAAATCTGGCCTGCTGCCTGGGGCTAAGAATGGTTTCACATTAATATTAAAAAATTTTTAAAGAAGAATATTTTGTAACACATAAAAATTATGTGAAATTTAAACTTTAGTGTCCACAAATAAAGTTTTACTAGAACATAGCCACAGCTATTTGTTTACATATTGTCTGTGTCCTCTTTCAAGCTATAATTGGGAGACTTAAGTAGTCTTGACAGAGAACATATATGCCCTGCAAAACCTAAAGTATTTATCATCTGGTTGATACAGAAAAAGCCTGCTGATCCCTGATCTCAGATCTTGAATCGTCTTTATAATCTTTTCATAGCTGTTTAAGAACTTTGGAAAGGTCTGCTTCACTAAAGATAATCTTTTGACGCTAATTAGTGGTTCATTAGAACAGTGGGGGAAGCTGGAGGAGTAGGCTTTATTGAGTGAGTAGGAGCTATCCTAGTTAGAAACTTAGTAACTTAGGCAACTGGATTCCCATTGGAAAGTGAGAATCAGAGGATCTCAGGTGGATGGGGGGAAAGAGGTGATCTTTTTTCCATCTTCTCTTTTTCTGACCTGGCAGAGGAAATGTAAAAGCAAATGGGGTCTAGCTAGAGAAAGGACTATTTGAGGTTTTATCTGAATCTGGTTGTTGAGAATAGATCAATGGTGGCTGTCTGAGAGAAGCTCAACTTTTTTTTTTTTTTTTTTGGGACAGAGTTTCACTCCGTCACCAGGCGCCAGGCTGGAGTGCAGTGGTGTGACCTCTGCTCACTGCAACCTCCGCCTCCCGGGTTCAAGCAATTCTCCTGCCTCAGCCTCCTGAGTAGTTGGGATTACAGGTATGTGCCACCATGCCCAGCTAATTTTTTTGTATTTTTTTTAGTAGAGACGGGGTTTCACCATGTTGGCCAGGATGGTTTCGATCTCTTGACCTCGTGATCTGCCCGCCTTGGCCTCCCAAAGTGCTGTGATTACAGGCTTGAGCCACCGCGCCCGGCCGAAGCTCAACTATTAATGACACAGTTATAACAGGCCATGAAAGAAACCATCAATAGGGTGTAACTGCTAAAGCTGAAAGTGACCTTGGCTGACTGAAGGTCTAAGTAGGCTAAGAGGTTTTACAATGCCTAGGAGTATTGTAGGTATGATAATTTAAAGGATTTCTTTTTCCTTTTTTTCTTTTTTAGATGGAGTTTTGCTTTTATTGCCCAAGTTTGAGTGCAATGGCACAATCTCAGCTCACTGCAACCTCTGCCTCCTGGGTTCAAGCGATTCTCCTGCCTCAGCCTCCCGAGTAGCTGAGATTACAGGTGTGCACTACCATGCCTGGCTAATTTTGTATTTTTAGTAGAGAAGGGTTTCACCATGTTGGTCAGGCTAGTCTCAGACTCCTGACCTTAGATGATCCGCCCACCTCAGCCTCCCAAAGTGCTGGGATTACAGATGTGAGCCACTATACCTGGCAGGATTTCTTTAAAGACAAAAAGAAAGTTAGATATTTAGATAAACAAGAATGGCAACTGAAGTTATCAGAAAGTTCATGACTTTTACCAGGTGTTCTATTTCTTCTCATCTTTTCCTAATCATATTTTTTCCTTAAAATTATACAGCATAATACTTATTTAGTAATAAATTATATAGGTTGGATTGTGGGCCGCCTCCTTCTTCACAGCTGCCCCTCACACCCTGACAGAATGCACTTGGCTAGTTTGGGTACTCATATATGGACCACCAGATGGTGAATTGCTACCTGAAGTGTGGGAAGAAAGAAGCTAGACTCTAGGAGACAGGGCTTGCATATTTTAATGTAAACAATAGGTGCAAGGTCATAAGAAGTGTCTTTTTAAAAAGAGCTTCACAGCCTTGGCATAGTGGAGAGCACATTGTCAGACTGAGATTGAATGAATAAGCAGCTGTAAATTAACTTTTGTGGGGAGTCATTTACCTATGCAAGTGGACACTGGAGACCATCATTTTATTGGAGAGTTTTTTGTTGTTTGCATTGCGTGGGAGGTAGGATTTGATGAATCCTAAAATGTCTTCCAACTCCTAACATCTATGATCTTGCACATCAAACAAGCCCTTCACAATTTCCCTGTTCTTTGCCAAAGAACCCTGTCCATTTGCTCCAGCCTCCCTCCCTCTCTCTCTTTCTTTCTCTCTCCCTCTCTCTCCCCCTCCCCCTCCCCCCTCCCCCAGCCTTCCTCACTCTCTTGTGCTGTTCCCTTGTCCAGGGTGACATCCTACTACCAAATCTTAATCTGCGACATCTCTTAGCTTTATCTCTTTCATTCGCTGTTTCCTGCTTTCCGCGCACCCTCTTGATTTCCTTCCAGCTCTTCTTCTTTTTCTGAGACTCACACACTCCTTCCTTATCTTCCCTCCTTGCCTCCTTCGTGTACCTCTCCTTCCTCCCTCTCTTTCTTTGCTCCCCCTACTTCATTTTCTGTCCCCGCATCCCCCGACGGTCTCCCCCTCCTTCCCGCTCTCTGTCTTACCCTAGTTTGGAAATGCAGCAGACCTCTAAACCTGCCACCATTGGATGCAAGAGGTTGTCACTCTACGGTAGGAGAAGCTACTATTGGTCGGGCTGGAGGCGGGTACCAAGCTGAGTATAAAAGGTGGGGCCGGAGGCGGTGCGCCGAGGGGCTCTGACAGGACTGGTCGGAAAGGGTCGTCCGGTAGGAGCTGGGCGCCGAGAATCCCTGGTGCCAGCACCAGAGCAGCGGCTCTCCGTACTAACTCCTCTCCTGGTCAGCCGTAGCCCCTGCCGCAGAGCCCGGCAACTGTCAGCCATCGCCCGCGCAGCCCCAAGGGCCCCTCGCCTCACCTGTGCTTGTCGCGCCCCGCGCGCGCTGTCCGGCTGTGGAGATGAGCGAGGTGAGCGGCGCGGCCCCCGGCGCTCTCGGCAGGGCTGCGGCGGGGAGGGGGCTGCAGCTCGGGATCCCAGGGAGGCGAGGGAAAGCTAGGCAGCCTGGAGAACCCTCCAAGGGCGCCCCACTGCCCTCCTGGGAACGCTCCCACCTCGGGGCGCTGGGAAACGATTGGAAGGCGGGGTGCGGGGAGCTTTCAGTCTCCCTACTGTGGACGGGGCTTTTGGGGGTAACTGGAATCGGCTGTAGAGACGGGAGCGGGGCGGGGGGATGCTGAGCTCTCAGGTGGTAGGTCATCCCCTCGGGATACTGCCCTCTGGATCTGTCTTTCTGCCCGAGGTTATTCTGGCTCCCCATACACCCCTCACTTCGCTTCTATCCCCTCTCTCCTAGGGATGGAAGGCTCTCGCATTCCTTATGTAGCCTCTAACAAGAACTCCATCCCTGGCCCCCAGGGAGGGCCACTATTCCCTTTTAGAAAGGTGGCATCCTGCCCTGCACTCATTCAGTCAGGAACGTTGGAGGGACCTTTTCTGATACTCAGAAGCCCCTGCCAGCACCGGAGGAGATGTCCCCTTCAAGAATAGACTTCCCTCTGCAGTGCTTGTTACAAACTAGGTCTTCCAGCAGGCTCTGTGGTGTTCATCGTGGCCAGACCCATTCCATTAACTGATTTACTGTTTTCAAAGAACACTGTTCATGGGGTAGGGGAGTGGTGGGGGGGTGTCAAAGCAGAGACTTTGGAAAGACGCCTCCCATTGTCTTTTTGTAGGCACAATCTCATTTCCAAAAACAAGGATCAGCCTTCCCAAGTGAAGTCAGTCTGGGTAGTGGCATGACAAGCTTGCCCTCTGCAACCTCTTTCCTGGTACCCACATAGTTGTGTTAAATCCAGCTCCTCCGCAGTATGTCAGATGTGTATGTAGCTCTGCTACTTACCTGTGATGTAGGCACAGTACAAAACCTTTGTTTCATTTTTTATCTACAAAATGGGGTTAATATTGGTGGTTGTAACAATTAAATGAGATAATAAATGCCAAATACTTCAAACAGGACCTGGCACTTTATATTAGCTATTATCTTTCTGTTTCTGTTTTTTTCCCCCATTAGAGTATTACAGAAATTAACAAGAATTCCCAAAGACATTAGATTACTGAAGGAATAGGACCCTGGAGCCTGGGTTCCAGTTTAGATACTAAAAGTGAAGATCTCTACTGACTTCTACCAAAAGTTGTCACCCAGGGAGCTAATTAGTGCTGACTGCTGTGTTGTCTTGGTTGCCATGTTCACTAATTTTATCCTGGAAAATTCAGATAGCTTGGGGGCTGCAGATGAACCACAGTGGTTTCTAGTCCCTCAGCTGGTTGTGACTCTGATGATGGCAATCTTTCAGAAAGAAAAGAAAAAAAATGCATCAACCTCCTCTTTCAGCTGTAACATGGGAAGAGAGGTTTTCTTTGCCCTCTTTTCACTGAGGTCTAGGGTTCATACCACTCCTCCTACCCCGAGCATTTCTAAATCTGAAAGTTGTAATCCAAGCCATCCCCTGGGAGTTTGTGATCTGAGGGCTATGCCAACATGAGGATTTGTGGTTAGCCTGTGCTTTTTGGGGGAAGTGCACAGCCCCTTTGTAGGACACACTATAGGGGCTGGCATTTAGGGTGGTATTTGATGGAATGATAAGCCTGTTTTGTGGCAAATAAAACAATTTGGTGTTTGAGGGGAAAGTCAAGTCTCAGGCGCCCTCCTGACTCAGCAGCTGAATTTGGTTAGCCTTCAGGGCTAGGGGCTCAGTAGAATGAAGAGAGAAGGGTCCACAGATGAAGGCTGTCAGTGTATACAAGGCTGCTCAGCCTCCTAGTCTCTCAGAACTGGTTTTAACTAGCAATTTACTTGTAGAAGCTGCCTCCTAATATGGAGCTGAGCCTGGTCTTAGGGATGAGTACTTATAAAATCCAGAAGCAGCTGTCTCTGAAACAGGTCACAAAGGGGTCTCTGCTTCTCTAGGGGCCGAGACCCAGCCTATTTTCTTCCTCTTGTAAAAGTTATGGTAGAAGGTGGAAGTGTTGCCCAGAGCTCTAGGGAGACTCCAAACTGCTTCATTTCTCTCAGCCCAGCCCCATGGGGCTCCTCTTTCAGGCTGAAGAGCCCAGCTCAGGAAAGCCCTGTGTACCTTGAAGCTTACGTAAGTTTCACCTCCCCCAACTGCTTATCTTCTTGCTTCAGAGAAACTGCATGAAATGAGATGATTTGGGATGTGTTTAAGAGACTCCTATTTCAACTGAAGAACAAAACCAGGGAAGAGTCTCCAGACCTAGAACAACCAACAGTGCAGGGGTTCTGGTGGGGCTGCTGGGAAGGCTCTTTGGCTCTGCCTTGCCTTTGGGGCTCTTTGCTGTCACTGATTACTGCAGTAGAGCATTTCCCCGTGAGTGTGTGCACGCGCATTCGTGCACGAAGGAGCTGCAGGGACTCATCTCCAATTTGTCTGCATTCACAGCTGCAGGGAGGATTTGATTGCTGTGGATCACAGGCTATCTCCTATGGTTTAATAACTTTTTCCTAGTTTCAGTAATGCATGGGAATGGGAGATGTGTACAGTTTCTGAGGGCTCTTTCCTATAATCCTTTTTCATCCAGTGTAGCTGGCTGCTTAAAGCAGAATTGCTGGTTCTTTTGTAATCCTGTTGCATTTCTCATCTGTGAGGAGCCTCGCTGGGGAAATCCCTTGGTCTAGCAGTCATCCTGCTGAAATGGGAGTCATGGACCACTGGTGACAATCCTCATGGTGTCTGTTCTGTGTTTTGGCTGGCAGGGGCTGGAGCAAGGGACAGATCAACTAGAACTGTCATTTAGGGGAGAGCTTAGACCTGGTGCTCCTTCATTATCCTGCTTGCTCTCTTCTTACCTAATGAGAATGGGATATCACACTTTAAAGATTCACACACACACTCTTCTGTGCACATCTGTCTGCATCTGCCACCTTCCCAACAAGGGAAGTTCAGTTAGAGTGATACTGTTCTGTTATGTCTCCTGAACCAGTTGTTAGGGAACCTGGTGTGGACTTGGAGGAGATCCAAGTTTCTCTCTCTCATTGGTATGTTACTTTTATTTTGGTTATATTGGATATACAAAATAGGAAGGCTGGTCACTTACTGATATTGAAATGCCTTCTACCTCTGGAAACAGCTGACTTGGAGTGAGGAAAACCAGAACTTGCTCATCCCTTTTTTAGTCTCCCATTTATGTTACTGGTTTTAGCTGTTTAGGCAGGAGCCTGCGGCGTGTAGAAGTGGCTGACTTTGTAATCCTGTGACCTGGAAATATGGATGATTCTTTCTCTCAACTACAGCTGTGATTTGTTAGCTCTTAGAATATCGTCTTTATAGGGTTAGGCAGCCATAAGTAATATGGCTGAAGTCCAAATACACAAACCTGATGCATCTTTCATGTCTGCCCATGAAGGGTCTTAACTGATGGAAGTGGTGGAGATAGGGTTGCAGGCAGAGAGGATGAAGAAAGGTGAATAATTATCTCTTCAGGGTGGTGGTTCTATGAATGCCTCCCTCTATTTTCTTTTTACTTTTCTCTATTTCTAAATTGTCTTTCATGAGTCTATTTTATCATAGAGAAAAATAAACTTAGTTCTGCAAAAAATTCCTCAAAATAGAAAGTTATCTTTCACCAAGAAAACCTCAAATAAAATATCAAAACATTTTAGCGGTGCAATTTTAGATTTGTTAAGGAGCCCCAAAGATCATCTGGTCCAATCTTCTCATTTTACAGGTGAGGAAACTGGGGCCCAAAACTTATTTAAGTTTACTCAGTACTAGAACCAACACTAGGGCACAGTACTTCTGACTTCTCATTCTAAAAGAACATTCCACAAGACTCCTTTAATATTTTACTTTGGTAAATACAGAATTATTTGATTAGCATGCAACCTTTTGATGAGTATATTTCAAGTATTTTATTTTATTTTTTTGAGGCAGATTCTCTGTCACCCAGGCTGTAGTACAGTGGCACAATCATGGCTCACTGCGGCCTCGAGCTCCTGGACTTAAGCAATCTTCCCACCTCAGCATTCCGAGTAGCTGAGACCACAGGTGCACACCACCATGCCTGGCTAATATTTTTTTGTAGAGACAGGTTTCACCATGTTGCCCATGCTGGTCTTGAACTTCTGAGCCCAAGCAATTCACCATCTCAGCCTCCCAAAGTGCTGGGATTACAGGCATGAGCCACCATGCTTGGCCTCAAGTGTTTTTCTTTTTTTTTTTTTTTTTCTTTGAGATGGAGTCTCACTCTGTCACCCAGGCTGGAGTGCAGTGATGTGATTTCAGCCCACTGCAGTCTCTGCCTCCTGGCTTGAAGCAATTCTCCTGCCTCGGCCTTCAGAGTAGCTGGGATTACAGGCATGTGCCACCATGCCTGGGTAATTTTTGTATTTTTTTTTTTTTAGTAGAGATGAGGTTCACCATGTTGACCAGGCTGGTCTCAAACTCCAGGCCTCAAGTGATCCACCTGTTTAGGCCTCCCAAAGTGCCAGGATTGCAGGTGTGAGCCACCACCCCTGGCCTCAAATACTCTATAAGAAATATAGGCTGGGCACGGTGGCTCACACCTGTAATCCAGCACTTTGGGAGGCCGAGGTGGGAAGATCACAAGGCCAGGAGTTTGCGACCAGCCTGGCCAATATGGTGAAACCCCGTCTTTACTAAAAATACAAAAATTAGTCGGGCATGGTGGCGGGCGCCTGTAATCCCAGCTACTCAGAAAGCTGAGGCAGGATAATTGCTTGAACCTGGGAGGCAGAGGTTGCAATGAGCTGAGATCACACCACTGCACTCCAGCCTGGGACAGAGTGAGACTTTGTCTCAAAAAAATATAAAAAAAGAAATATAAGCAGTGTAGCTGAGTGTGGTGGTTCACGCCTGTAATCCCAACACTTTGGGAGGCTGAGGTAGTCCTCCCACCAGCTCAAACTCCTGCTTGAGCTCAGGAGTTTGAGACCAACCCAGGCAACATGGCAAAACCCTGTCTCTACTAAAAATCAAAAAATTAGCTGGGCATGGTGGTGCATGCTTGTGATCCCAGTTATGTGGGAGGCTGAGGTGAGAGGATCTCTTGAGCCTGGGAGGTTGAGGCTGCAGTGAGCCACAATGACACCACTACACTCCAGCCTGGGTGATAGAGACCCTGTCTCTCTTACATAAAAGAAATATAAGCAGTGTGATCTAATAATGCTGAGCAAGAGGATAGAGACAAGAGACCAACATTAGATAATATTTTATCAAAAGAGTACTAACTGGTAGGATACTAGTCAGGACAGGTACTATCCATTCTTATGCAGGGTGCCTAGTCATCTTAAAAATGGGTGCAGAAAATGTGCTGGGGTGGAGTAGGTAAGCTGATGGGAGTGAAGGAAGTAGGGAGCTTGGAGGCCCTTTTTTCATGGGTTCTTAATTTCGATGTTCATCATTGATTCCCATAGTCACAGGAAAGCAGGTGTCTAAGTAAAATTGGTGTACCTGGCGACCAAACAGCCTCTGAATATTCAGTCCTCTTTCGTTTGGCCACTTGACTTCCAAGTAGGGAGTACAAAGGCTTTGGGAAGAGAACAGTAAGGCCAGGTGTGGTGGCTCATACCTATTATCCCAGCACTTTGGAAGGCTGAGATGGGAGGATTGCTTCAGCCCAGGAGTTTGAGACCTGCCTGGGCAACATAGCAAGACCCTGTCTTTACAAAAGAATAAAAAATTAGCCAAGTATGGTGGTGTGCACCAGCTACTTGGAGGCTGAGGTGGGAGGATTGCTTGAGTCCAGGAGGTCAAGGCTGCAGTGAACCGTGATTGTACCACTGTACTCCAGCCTGGGCAACAGAGCAAGACCCTGTCTCGGAAAACAAAACAAAACAAAACAAAAAACAGCAAGAGGATGAGAAAGAAGAATGCATTAGGCTGGCAAGGTAAGTGATGAAAGCCTACTGGGATTCAAGCATCCTGCGTGTATGATTTTCTAAATCCATTCTCCAGACCTGCTGCTCAAAATGGCTTGACTTACACTGGAATTATTTTAGCTATAAAAGTAAGCTAAATCAGAGCAGATACAAAACCACTTTTCTTTTTTTTTTTTTTTTTGAGACAGAGTTTCACTCTTGTTGCCCAGGCTGGAGTGCAGTGGCGTGATCTCAGCTCACTGCAACCTCCTCCTCCCAGATTTAAGTGATTCTCCTGCCTCAGCTTCCCAAGTAGCAGGGATTACAGGCACCTTACCTCACACCTGACTAATTTTTTTTTTTTTTTTTTTGTATTTTTAGTAGAAACGGAGTTTCATCATGTTGGCCAGGCTGGTCTTGAACTCCTGACCTCAGGTGATCCACCTGCCTCAGCCTCCCAAAGTGCTGGGATTACAGGGGTGAGCCACTGCGCCTGGCCTCAAAGCCACTTTTCTGAGAGATCTACATCCCTAAAAGGTGCTCATAAACAAGCATCTAGAAATCTAGACCTTGTCACAGTCTCCTCACTGAAGCCTGATTGCTGTTTCCCCCCAGGTTTATTCCTGAAGACATGCTCGCCTAGATTTCCCAGTACCCTACCCCTGGTAAAGGGGCGCCATTTACCATTCTGTTGTCTCTGGTGCTGCCTCCCTTCCACACAAAGCCCTCCAGCTGTGTTTGCTTTGCAGGCTGCAGGGGGGAGTAATACGTTTATTTTGGGACATTAAAATTTATTTTGGGTGGGATGCACATTGAAGATTATAGTAATAAACGATGCTTTGGTACTACTCTCTCTCCCCCCCATTCCCTATCCCCTAGTATGGGATAAAGGCACAGCTTTAAGCTGTGTGCAGAGTACCACAAATAACCACTTATTAAACTGTGGCAGCCCATTGGCGGGGGGAGCGGTGGCGGGGAACAGGCTGGGGCTGTTGACTCACTGCATACCATGAGCTGGCATGGCCAAGAAATTCTGCCTCTGACTCCAGTTGGGGGTACTTCTATTCCAGGAAACAGGGGTGGGATGGCTAAGAGGGGAGGATCAGACAAGGGGGCTTGGGAGCTAGAGCCGTTTAGGTTCTGTTTCTGTCTTAGGATGCATCTGAGATATAGGGCATTGGAGAAGTAGTCTATATATTAAGAGAGGAATGTATGTATATAGAACCTGGAATAAGGATTCCTAGTTCTTTTTCTGTTATTATCTTGAGGGTGACCTTGAGCAAGTCTCTCTCAAGCTGTTTGAGGACTGCAGCTGGTTGCTGCACTGAAAGAATTGAAACAGTTCCAGCAGTGCTCCAAAAACAGCAGTCTAGGGTCTTCCAGGGGCACTAGAGGATCCCAGAGGCCTCTATGAGTGGTTTTTTTTTTTTTTTTTTTTTCCCTAGCAGTTACCTTCATTTAACACTGGAGGAGAATACAGTATGTCAGAAGGGATAGAAGGGTCCCAGGGGTGGAGTAGGAGGGTGCAAGCCTCTTTGTTACCACTTAGAAGCAGATCCACTAACTCCTGTCCCCCTTCACTTCCTGCACCTCTAGAGCAAGCAGGGAGCTTATGAAGCCTAGGATTTATGTCAATGCAAAGGCAAGGAAAGAGACTTTTAAAGGCTAGTATTTAGGATTTTTAGGAGTCAGTCCCTTTTTAGGTTTTTCTGCCTTGGACTGTAGGACAGGATTCTGAGTTCCTGTGTCTATCTAAACTAATTCTGGCAGTAAGTACCAAAATGTGTTTATAATGTGTTTTTATTTGCACAGCATCCAACTATGTCATGCAAATGCAGGTATAGGTGGTCTAGGTTTGGTGAGGTGATCCTTGTTTCTGTTTGTTGCTGCTGGTAACAGCCTGTGATCTCTCTTTAAAGAGCCCAGTGGGCTGAGAAATATGGGGAAATCTGGGTAGTTGATCCTTTCCAAGGTTCTAAGTCACTGCTTAGAGCAGAAGGGGTAACACTATCTTCCCTTTTCTGGTGACAATGGTTGCTGTGGCAACGCTATTAAAGATGAAAGCCACAAAAGAAGGAAGAAACACAGCCCAAGAAGGGAGCAGGGAGGGTTGGGCCTAGAGTTACAGGGTATCTGTTCCCCAATAGTGGCAGCAAAAAAACAGCACCAAACTTGCTACCTTTTGACTCTCTAGGTGCTTGCCACCACAGAGTCTGGCTCTGTCACCCATGCTGGAGTGTAGTGGCATGATCTTGGCTCACCACACCATCCACCTCCTGGGTTCAAGCAATTCTCCTGCCTCATTCTCCTGGAGAGCTAGTATTACAGGTGCCCACCACCATGCCTGGATAATTTTTATATTTTTCGTAGAGACAGGGTTTCACCATGCTGACCAGGCTGGTCTCGAACTCCTGTCCTCAGGCGATCTGCCCGCCTCAGCCTCCCAAAGTGCTGGGATTACAGGCGTGAGCCACCATGCCTGACCAACAATACTATCTTGTGAGGCAAGGAATAGACTTATACAATCATTTTCATGATATAAAAGTGGACTCAATCAAGGAGATATAGTTTGTTTACTCCTGAGCACTAATCTCCTTCACCCTGTGGTGTATAGCTTAAAAAAAAGAGATATCTCAGGGTTCCCAGAGGTTTACAGTCATTCTCAGCACTTTTGGGGAGACATTGGGAAGACAGATTGTGATTTCTAGAGTTTGTTTAGAGGGGAAAAAAAGAGCATTTATGAAACTCCTATGATAGCAGAATAAGCCTCCAGGGCCCTTCGAGCAATCTCAGGGATTCTCTTCCTCTTTCAGTTCCACTTAGAGAAGATCTACTCTGTGGCAACTCACTCTCTGATTCTAGTATTTTAACCCTGCAGTACCTCAGCATCTTGACCTAAACCTATTGTTATATTCAACCCCAGATGATATTACTTTGGAATAATAACTATTTATTGCAATATGTGCTAGGTATTTTACATACATTTCTCTACCTTCTTTTACCTTTTTTTTTTTTTTTTTTTTTTTTTAATTTGAGACTGAGTTTTGCTCTTGTTGCCCAGGCTGGAGTGCAATGGCACAATTCTGCTCACTGCAAACTCTGCCTCCTGGGCTCAAGTGATTCTCCTACTTCAGCCTCCAAAGTAGCTGGGATTATAGGCATGTACCACCACACCTGGATAATTTTGTATTTTTAGTAGAGACAGAGTTTTACCATGTTGGTCAGGCTGGTCTCGAACTCCTGACCTCAAGTGATCCACCCACCTTTGCCTCCCAAAGTGCTAGGATTACAGGCATGGGCCACTGTGCTCTGTCCTTTTATCTTTCAAGGTAGATATTATCTCTCTTCTGCAGATGAGAGATCTGAGCACAGCAAAGCTAAGTAATTTACCAAATGTCACACAGCTAGCAATGGCAGAGCTGATATTTGAACAGATAGTCAATGCAGATCCAGGGTATGAACCCAGATCTGACTGACTCCATCTAGTATGCCGCATTGATGCTCCTAGGAATTTGAAACCTAAGAGAATTTTATTTTTTCTTTTATCCTCATCTTCTATGTGATGGTAAGGCCTAAGAAAATTTTAATTCACATAATATTCATTGAGTACCTACTGTTAACAAGACATGGGCTTTAGTTATTGCAGGTCTAGACACAAATGGAAAATAGGGACCTTGCTTCAAAGGAAATAAAATCTAGCAGGGTGCTGAGGGTGGGGAAGGGGAGGTAAGACATATTACTGATACTAAGACATATTACCTGTACTTGTAGTACAGGTACTTCTCATGAAGTATATTTCATATTACCTGTACTTGTACAGATAATATGTCTTATCTGTTACCTGTACTTGCAGTAAAGGTAACATGAAATATACTTCATGAGAAGGTCTTTCCTTCATTCTCAGCTCTCTTTCAGGCACATATGTTAAAGGAAAGGAAAGCAATGATCTGGCTTCTGAATCCCTTTTCCATAACCTCTGAACTGACTACAGAATGGAGGCCCTCAACTGACTGAAAACAAATTTGATTTCAGAAATTTAGATGAGATTGCAACTAAAACAGAGAGCTCCCTTCATTTATTTAAAAAAATACTTAGTGTAACTCATGTGTAAAGGATCAATAGGAATTAATGACATAAAAAGGGATAAGGGGCAGGGATAAGGGAACCATATACCAAGGTCCTGAGGTGGGAGGGAACATAGTATGTTCCAGAGATGAGGTTATTGAGATAATCAGAGGCTGCATAATGTAGAGCCTTTTAGGTTGTATTAAGGATTTGGGGCTGGGCATGGTGGCTTACACCTGTAATCCCAGCACTTTGGGAGGCCAAGGCAGGAATACTGCCTGAGCCCAGGAGGCAGGAGAATTGCTTGAATCCTGGAGGTGGAGGTTGCAGCGAGCCGAGATTATGCTACTGCACTCCAGCCTGGGCAACATGGCAAAACTCAATCTTTACAAAAGATCCAAATATTAGCTAGGTGTAGTGGTGTGTGTCTGTGGTCCCAGCTACTCAGGAAGCTGAGGCGGTGGGGGGATTGATTGAGCCCAGGTGGCCAAGGTTGCAGTGAGCCGAGATTGTACTACTGCATTCCAGCCCTGGAAACAGAGCAAGACCCTGTCTCAAAAAATAATAAAGGGCTATGCACAGTGGCTCATGCCTGTAATCCTAGCACTTTGGGAGGCCGAGGCGGGTAGATCACCAGTGGTCAGGAGTTCGAGACCAGCCTGTCCAACATGGTGAAACCCCATCTCTACTAAAAATACAAAAATTAGCTGGGTGTGGTAGTGGATGCCTGTAATCCCAGCTACTTGAGAGGCTGAGGCAGGAGAATTGCTTGAATCCTGGAGGTGGAGGTTGCAGCGAGCCGAGATTATGCTACTGCACTCCAGCCTGGACAACAAGAGTGAAACTCCATCTCAAAAAAAAAAAAAAAAAAAAAATTGGTATTCCTCAATATTGACAATTCCTATTTTCCTAGACCTACTTCTTTCTTCTCTAATGGTAGTTGGAAAAGAAATTCAGGTTGAGGAAGGCTTTATTTTTTAACTGACATCCTTAAGTAATATATTTATTTACTTCTTAGAGAGGAAAGCTTTATATGTAAGAGTATAGGGAACTGATTGTCAAGATTCCTGAGAAGGAGAAGGGTGATGGGATCTAGTGCTCAGATGGCAGGACAAGACATCATCTCAATGCCGACAAATGCTCTGGGAGGAAGTGGACAGGGCAAGTGTGTGGTGCTTCTCTTTCCTGGAAGTGGGAGGAAATGAAAAGGGTAGATACTCCTGGGGAAAGTATTAGGGAAAGGGGGAATGTTATTGTGTCATGTTCCTCTCTGCAATCTCAAAGCCTAAAGAATAAAGGATCCTTAAGCCGATAAGACTTTCCCTTTCCTTCTTCCCCATGGGAAGGGAGAATCCACAGCTTTGAGCTGCAGAGGAAACAAAAAAGTACTCATGGGGAATTGACAGCGTCATCAAGATGATGGAATGGAACATTGGTACACAACAGGCTCAGAGCCAAGGAGAAAATAAATATAGAAATGTAGGCAAGGAAAGAAACTAGAACCCTCTGGGGAGAATAAATTAGGGAAAAGAGTTGATGGGCCTCACAGTTGCTAATTAGTGTTTGGTATCTATTGAAAAGTGAGAAGCATTTAGTCCCAGCTTGTGGGGTGCAGGTTGCTTACACTTTGGGAGGCCAAGGTTGGAGTATTGCTTGAGTGAGAATATGTTTTAAAAGCAAACAAACCAAAAATCCCATTTAGTCCTGTGTGGGCAGTGAGGCTGAACTGAACCAACCCCCAAGCTCACTAGAAACTTGGAATAACAGGCTTGAATGACAGTAACGGAGTCACTTGAAATGGAAGGCAGTAGGATGATCCTACACATGGAATACTCAGACTCTGAAGGGCTGGGTTGTGGCTCCGTGAGTAAAGAACACATACGTAAACTATGGCTGTCCTCCAGGAGTCAGCCTCGTGTGTCAGGAGACCCACTGAGAAACATTAAGATGAAAAACGGAATCAGGGTGGTTAGATCAATGAGCAGAAATCTGAGTGACAGGCATGGTCTGGGATCAGGTTGTCAAATATTAATAACATGTAAAATTGCTCCATAATGGCAGGACTGAACCCTGTTTCCCAAGTTCCTTGTGGAGTGTGCATGAAGATAGTGTTGTACACGCATGCACATACACATCCATACATGCCCATGCGTTTGATTGGACATTGAGAAAGAGCGTAGTATAATGATCAAGAGCATGGACTCTAGAGCCAGACTGCCTGGGTTCAAATCCTAGCTTTGTGGCTTGTTTGGTCTATGACTTTGGGCAAGATAACCTCTCAACTTCAATTTCCTTCTCTGTGGAATAGAAATAATAATTATACCCTATTTTATAGGTCTGCTATAATTATCCAATGTGTTAGTGTTTGTAGAGTGCTTAGAAAAGTAGCTGGCACATATAATTGCTCACATATATAAAGTAAGGTGACATTCTGAAATCCTTGTTTTCTTCCAGTTCCCCTAGATGGGTCCTATAAGGAGAAGGAAGGATTTGCTAAACCATTTCATTGTTGTTGTTTCTGGTCAGAAAAGCTCAGTATTGAAAGGAGTAGAAGGCTGGGTACGGTGGCTCACTCGGGTAATCCCAGCACTTTGGGAGGCCGAGGTGGGTGGGTCACCTGAGGTCAGGAGTTTGGGACCAGCCTGGCTAACATGGTGAACCCTTCCCTCTACTAAAAATACAAAAATTAACTGGGAGTGGTGGCACATGCCTGTAGTCCTAGCTGCTCGGGAGGCTGAGTTAGGAGAATCACTTGAACTCGGGAGGTGGAGGTTGCAGTGAACTGAGATTGCACCATTGCACTCCAGCCTGCACGACAAGAGCAAAACTCCATCTAAAAAAAAAAAAAAAGAAAAAAGGAGTAGAAGAACACCTGAGAGGTTTGTGATCCATACCTGGCTAGAATGAGGGGCTGAAAATTGCTGGCCTGTTACAGTTCTTGCAGTTTGGCCTCACTCCTCTGGAGGTATGAGTTTTTGTAAGAAACAGTAGAGTGTATGGTTTCTAGTTCACCCAGAGTGGCCCTCCATGCCTCCTTTGTTTATGTGAAGTATGGTTAGTCTGATGGCTTGCAATGCATATACCAGAGGACCTTAATTCATCTAAAATTGCTGTGATTCTGGAAGATAAACATGAGGATTGAGGCAGAGGCCAGGGACTAATAAAGGACTGAGCACCATATAGAGGGTGGGAGCAGGCAACTTGTGATCTAGCTGCCCCCACCCCTAACCTCAGCAAATCACAAATAACTAAATCCAGAAGAGTATCTAGAGTGGCTATTTTGAGAGCTGGCTAGAGAGAGAGGAGGAAGAAGGGCAGGAGATAAAAGCCCCTGTACCCTTTTCAGCAGAAGGCGAGAGGGAGATATCAAGGGGCATTGTGAGGAATAGGAGTTTTCTTCTCCTTACAGCATCCTTTTCTGGTTTCCCAAGTGGAGACCCCCATTTTTAGATTATTATCTCTCATAAATTCAACCTAAATGGAGCTGGAAACCCTAGGGATGGGGGGACCAGATGGCAGCTGAGCCACTGCTCCATTCCAGCACCAGTGATCTCAGGAGGGGATGGGGAGGGGAAGCAGCTGGCAGGGCAGAGGGAAAGTGGCAGCCTGTGTGGTTTAGTTCTGACACATATTCCTGCTTAGGATTCCCAAGGTCCGCTGATATAAGAAGGAACATAGAGGAAACAGCCACCTGAGGGAAGATATTTAGAGTCAGTGTCCAGATTTTCCTTCAGAGAGGAGGGGTTGGGGTGAGAGAAAAGCTCTGATGGATTAAGGGAACAGGCTTAGAGTCAGACATAGGGATAATGGCTAAATCGTGGATCAGAGTCTGAGATTTACTGGCAAAAGAGCGTAAGCTTTGAGCTCAGAAATTATGAGACTATAGAATTTGCCTCTTAACCTATGACCCTCTCATCTGGACAGTTGCTGTTATCATATTAACTGCACACTCCATCCAGGTCATACTTTTTTTTTTTTTTTTTTTTTTTTTTTTTTTTTTTTTAAAAAATCTTCCTTTTTTTTCCCCGCTGGGGGGGGAGGGGGGGGGTTCTCTGTCCCTACAACCCCCCCCCCCCCAGGTAGTG
>NW_022437059.1:4830542-4846206 GCF_009761245.1 Sapajus apella
GAGTTTGAGACCAGCCTGGGCAACATGGCGAAACCCCATCTCTACAACAATACAAAAAGTAGCTGGGTGTGGTGATGCATACCTGTGGTCCCAGCTACTAGGGAGATTGACGTGGGAGGATCACCTGCCCAGGAGGTGGAAGCTGCAGTGGGCCCAGATTGTGCAGTCCAGCCTGGGCAACAGAGCAAGACCCAGTCTCAAAGATAAATTAATTAATAAATAATTAATATTGAAATGAAATGGAATATTGAATACTGAGCCATTGAATATTGAAATGCAATGTAGGGGAGACATCTGACCTATGAGAGTACTTCTCAGAATGCAAGTCAATTTGACAGCATTTTAATGATGTCATTCCGTATTTTGTAACCAGGAAGATGTATTGTTCTCTAACCCATACATAGTAGCTGTGTTCAAGTTTTGTTTTGTTTTGTTTTGTTTTGTTTTTAAACAGAGTCTCACTTTGTTACCCAGGCTGGAGTGCAGTGGTGCGATCTCAGCTCACTACAACCTCCGCCTCCCCAGGTCAAGTAATTCTCCTGCCTCAGCCTCCCCAGTATCTGGGATTACAGTTGCCCGCCACCATGCCCAGCTAATTTTGTGTTTTTGGTAGAGATGAGGTTTCGCCATCTTGACCAGGCTTGTCTTGGACTCCTGACCTCAAATGATCAGCCCGCCTCAGCCTCTCAAAGTGCTGGGATTATAGACGTGAGCCACAGTGCCTGGCCAGGTCATACTTTTACAGTTTGGATAAACCTCTTGTGATGACAGTATTCCTGTAGGAGGTGTCATCTCAATAACTACTAGGAGATTTTATTGATTATGTACAAAATTAAGAAAAGAAAAACATTTGACCACAGAGAGATGATGGGGAGAGAAAGAGTAACAACTGGGCCAGTCTCCTATGCCTCAGGAACAGTCCTTCCTCACATGGAATCTTTCTTTTGGTCAAAGGGGAACAAGCGGAATTCCATAGGGTTTCAAGAACATCTTTATGTATGTTCTTCCAGATTTTTAAATGAAAATGTATATGAGCCTGGCACGGTGGCTCATTCCTGTAATCCCAGCTCTTTGGGAGGCCGAGACAGGAGGATTGCTTGAGTCCAGGAGTTTGAAACCAGCCTGGGAAGCATAGCAAGACCCAGTCTCTACAAAAAATACAAAAATTAGCCAGGTGTAGTGGGGTGACTGTAGTCCCAATTACTTTTGAGGCTGAAGTGGGAGGATCGCTGGAGCCTGAGAGATTGAAGCTGCAGTCAGCCATGATTGTGCCACTGCACTTCAGGCTTGGTGACAGAGCAAGACCTTATCTCTTTAAAAAAAAAAAAAAAAAAAAAAAAGGGAAATGTATATATGTACATAGACAAACATATTTATCTTACACAAAATTTGGACCGTATAATTTATAACCTAGTTTGAAGAACTTCCCCATGTCAAGTACAATATTGCATTAGCATTTTTAATAATTTTTGTTCTAAATGATTTTCTCCTTATTTCCTCCTAATGTTTTATTGGAACCATTTACCAGAATTGAAAGAATAGTTCAAGCCAGGTGCAGTGGCATTACACCTATTATCTCAGCTATTTAGGAGGCTGAGGAGGAAGAATTGCTTGAGTCCACCAGTCTGAGACTGGCCTGGGTAGTATAGTGAGACCCTGTTTCAAACAAACAAATAATTAGAGTTAATAAATGAATTCAGCAAAGTTTTTGGATACAAGATCAATATATAAAAATTAGTGGTGTCTCCAAACACTGTCAATGAAAACTCCAAAAAAGGAAATTAAAGCAATTCCTTAAGGAAATAAAACATCGTTTAATACATGTCCATATGTCTTCCACTTAGATTCAGTATTGTTAGCATATTAGCATATTTGTGTCAGCATGTGACAATATTTGGTCTTATGGAGACAGTACAGCCTGTTGGTTAGGGGTATAGAGTCGGTCTACCTGGGTGCCAAACCCAGGTCCACTGTTTTCTATTGTGTGATTTGACTTGGACAATTTCTTTCACATCTCTCTAAGCCTGTTTTCCTCAACTATAAAATAGGGTGCCATCTTTTTAGAGATTTCAGAGGATTAGATGGGATAATGTTTGACATATAATAAACAATAAATATTATTTGGGTCCTTCTCTAAAATCATTTAGCCTGGAAAATAGAAACAGTATCTTGATTAGTTTCACCTTAAATTCATGGCCATTAACTCCCAATGTGCCCTTTGTGCTATCTGGTAAGCGTGCTACATCTTCAGGATCTTGTTGTGTTGCCCAGGCTGGTCTTAGACCCCTGGGCTTAAGTGATCCTCCTGCCTCATCCTATATCTTACCAGTTCACTCACTCTCTTACTTTCTTAGATAATCCTTTCACTCATTCTCCTCTTTCCTTAAACATTTAATACTTCCTGTGCTTTCTTCACTCTCAGCTGATACCTGTCTTTCTTGTTTCATTGAGACAATGGAAACAATCAGAAGAAAACTTCTATACATTTCTACATCTGCTACCTTTCCTGCATCTATGCCTTCATTCCTATATTGTAGGTAAACTGTCTATATACCTATCTAAGGGCAACCCCTCCACTTACGCACCAGATCTATTTCCTCTTGCCGGTTCAAGACATCACTCCGGTAATTGTCCCCTCTCCTGCATCATCAGCTTTTTTCTTCCTTACTAAATTGTTTCCATCAGCATTTAAAATCTCCCATCTGACCAAACCCTCTCATAACCCCACATTCATCTCCAACTAATGTCCAATTTCTCTGCTGTCCTTTAAAGAAAGTCTCTTTGATAGAGCTCTCTCTGCTCAAAAATGTACGGGCAGATCCAACTTATTTTAATACTTCCTATTATCTTCATCACTACCACCCTAGTCCAAGCCCCATCATCTTGCTTGTTTGTACCACTGCAAGACCCCCCTACCCCGACTTTTCTTTTTCAAGATAGAGTCGTGCTCTGTCACCCAGGCTGGAGTGCAGTGGCAGGTTGCTGACTGCAACCTCCACCTCCTGGGTTCATGCAATTCTCCTCCCTCAGTCTCCTGAGTAGCTGGGATTACAGGCACGCACCACCATACCCAGCTAGTTTTTGTATTTTTAGTAGAGAGAGAGTTTAACCATGTTGGTAAGGCTAGTGTTGAACTCCTTACCTTGTGATCCACCCACCTCGGCCTCCCAAAATGCTGGGATTACAGGCATGAGCCACCACACCTAGCTGCAAGACCCTCTTAATTGTTTTCCCTGGTTTCTCTCTTGCTCCTCTATTTTCTTTCTTTTTTCTTTCTTTCTTTCTTTCATAAAGATGGGGTCTCACTATGTTACCTGGGCTGGTCATGAACTCCTGGGCTCAAGTGCTCCTCCTACCTCAGCTTCCCAAAGTATTGGGATTATAGGCATGAGCCACCATACCCAGCCAGTCTTTTTTCTATGCATCTGTCAGAACAAGCCTTTAAAAATATGACAGACCATGTTTTCCTCTGCCCCAAAATGTATAATGCCCTTTTTATCAACTTATAAAAAAATCTAAATTCTTTGCCCTGTTTTAAAGACACATATTCTGGCTATCTACCTCACCTTATTTCATATATTCTCTCCCTTACATAGCTTCAGCCATGATAGTCTCCCTTTCTCTTTCCTCTACCCTTCCAATTCTCTCACTCTGTTACTCAGGCTGGAAGTGCAGTGGCATAATTTCAGCTCACTGCAACCTCCGCCTTCCAAGCTCACTTCCTCCCACCTCAGCCTCCTAAGTAGCTGGGGCCACAAGTGCACGCCACCATGTTTGGTTAGTTTTTGTAGAGATTGTATTTCACCTTGTTACCCAGGCTAGTCTTGAACTCTTGGACCCAAGCAATCCACCCACCTTGGCCTCCTCAAGTGCTGAGATTACAGCCGTGAGCCACTGTAGCTGGCCCATGATGGTTTTTTTTTTTTTTTTTTTCCTCTCTTCCTTGAGCATATAGGCACAAACCTGCTTCAGGGACTTTCCACTGATATTTCATCTGCCCAGAGGATCTTTTCCCAGACATTTACATAGTTTGTTCTTATATATCATTAAAGCCTCTACTCAAATGTCAGTCTTCAGAGAGACTTGACTACTCTGCTTTATTTTCTTTTATGATATTTTGCTAACTGATGTATTTGTTGAATGAGTGCAGGGACTTTCTTTTGCTCACTGCTGTATGCCCAATGCCTAGAATAATACTTGGCATGTGATTAGGCACTGACATACTTGTTGAATGTATTTTTTTGCTTTTATACCGCTTTAGCATATAGAACAGTGCTGAACACAAGTAGGTGCTTGATAAGTATTGAAATAGGGTGGAGGCCAGGCGCGGTGGCTCAAGCCTGTAATCCCAGCACTTTGGGAGGCCGAGGCGGGTGGATCACAAGGTCAAGAGATCGAGACCATCCTGGTCAACATGGTGAAACCCCGTCTCTACTAAAAATACAAAAAAATTAGCTGGGCATGGTGGCGCGTGCCTGTAATCCCAGCTACTCAGGAGGCTGAGGCAGGAGAATTGTCTGAACCCAGGAGGCGGAGGTTGCGGTGAGCCGAGATCGTGCCATTGCCCCCCCAACTGGGGAAAAAAAGAGAAACTCTTTCTCCAAAAAAAAAAAAAAAAAAAAAAAGAAATAGGGTGGAAACAGCATAATCTACAGAACATAAATTGGATTCCATCAGCTTCGTAAAGCAGAACCCTTATATCTGGCAGTCATTCAACAAAGGTTTACATCTCTAAAATGGTGGGAGGGTAATCCTAAATAGTCCACCAAGCTGTTCCAAGAATTAGATGAGAAAACCTTTATGAAAGCACTCAGTTTTTGTATTTTGTTAAATATAAAGTACTCAAAATTTTGAAGTGAATAAACAGGCTCCAAAGATACCAAGCTCAGGAGTGACTGTCTGCAGATGAAGCATATTTTGAGACCGATGAATGTCCAGATGAAGTAGTCTTATTAATATGATTCTGAGGAAGGAGAATTATTTTTTTTTTTTTTTTTTTTTTTTTTTTTTTTAAAGAGCTAGGGTCTTTCTATGTCTTGCCAGACTGGCCTTGAAGTCCTAGGCTCAAGGGATCCTCCTGAGTAGCTGAGACTACAGCTGTATGCCACTGTACCTGACCTTACTATTATGTTTAATTTAACTTTCCATCTGAACAGGGAACCTAGAAAAAAGCATACATATCACCTGATTAGTCTCACTTCAAATTCATGATCTCCTGCCTTATAAGGGGCCTTAATGTCCCCAGCAACCCTATCACTGTTCCCTAGTCCATTTACTCTCCTAGATTAGTATTTTATACCTTCTTTCTACCTTCCTTTAATACCTCTTTCTTCCTCCTCTTGGATGATGACTTTGTTACACATTTTACTTCAAAAAATAAAAACAATTAAGGAGACCCTCCAAATGTTTCCTGTGCTTACACCTGGGTCCCTAAGTGCTGCCTTCCCTCCAGTTCCTGTGGGTATCCTAGTCTGGCTCCTATTCAAGGCCAGCCACCTACTGATGCATTAGATTTCATCCCCTCTCTCCTATTCCAGTAATGATCCTCTTTCTCTCCTACAGTTTTGACTTGCCTACTGGATCATTTCCATAAGAACACAAACATTTTGTAATTCTGTCATCTTAAATAAGATCTTGTGACCTCCATATCCACCAAATGTTATACTCCCATCCCCGTTTTTGGAATTATGTCTATATTTGCTGTTGCAATTTCTCTCTTCCTTTGTCCTCTTGAGCCCATTACAATCATTCCCTCCTCTTGCTCCCCTCCTTCATGGAAACTTCTCTTATCAATGCCACCAGTGATCTCCCCACAGCAAAACTCAACGGTCGGCCCGGGCGCGGTGGGTCAAGCCTGTAATCCCAGCACTTTGGGAAGCCGAGGCGGGTGGATCACGAGGTCAAGAGATCGAGACCATCCTGGTCAACATGGTGAAACCCCGTCTCTACTAAAAATACAAAACATTAGCTGGGCATGGTGGCGCGTGCCTGTAATCCCAGCTACTCAGGAGGCTGAGGCAGGAGAATTGCCTGAACCCAGGAGGTGGAGGTTGCGGTGAGCTGAGATCGCGCCATTGCACTCCAGCCTGGGTAACAAGAGCGAAACTCCGTCTCAAAAAAAAAAAAAAAAACCAAGCAAAACTCAATGGTCAATCCCATTCTCATCTTACTTGACTTGCCTGCAGAATTAGACATAGTCATTCTCTACTCCCGGAAATGTTTTCTTCACATGGCTCCTACATTACTGTAATCTCTTGGCTTTTCTCCTACCTGGCTCTTCTCTATCGTGTTGATTTTTCTTCATTTCTGCAGTTCTAATCAGTGGGATGCCTTAGGATTTGATCCTCTTCTCTATCTGAACTCACTTTCTTGATGATCCCATTCAGTCTCATGGTTTTAAAAGCTATCCATATACCAATAGCTCCCTAATTTATATCTGTAGCCCATGACCTTCTTTTTTAACTCAAATATTCAATTGTTTATAAAAGCATTTTTCTTGGATAATTAATAGTCATCTCAAACTTGTTAAAAATAAGCTCCTTATCCTCCCCCTAAAACCTCCTCTCCCTTTTTTCTACATCTCAGGAAATGGCAACTCTATTTTTTTCAGATCATCAGGCCAAAATTTGGAATCATCCTTGACCTTTCTCTTTCTCACAATGCCATTTTTTGAATCAACAAATCATATTGGTTATAGCTGGAAAATATACCTAGGATCCAATCATTTACCATCTTCACTGCCACCATGCTGATTCAAGCTACCATCGTTTCTTGCTTGGTTTTCTGCAATACCCTCTTAATGGACTTTTCTGCCTCCTTTCTCATATCCCTTTTATGCAAATCAGAGGTCACCAGTGACCTCTCATCTCACTTGTAGTAACAGTCAAACTCCTTAAAAAGACTTCTAAAGCCCTACATAATCTGCTTCCACCCCCAGTTAATTATGTTCTCATCTCCATTAATCTTTCCTCCTTCGTCTCTCCACTCCAGCTATGCTGGTCTGCTATTCCGCAAACAGACTAGTCACACTTCCAACCCAGAACCCTTGAAAACTCCAGCCAGATATCTATGAGCCTTACTTCCTCATCTCCTTCAGCTCTTTGGTCAAATGCTGCTTTTCAGAGAAGATTTTCCTGACTACTCTGTGTAAAACTGTATTCTTCGATTTCCACCCCAGTACTTACTACCTCCTTTCCTTCCCTTTTCTCCATAGCACTTATCATCATAGTAGTCATTTTGTGTGCTTTATTTATTTGTCTCTGTATATACTGGAATGTAAGCTCCATGAGGGCAGAATTTCTTTGTCTGTTTTGTCCTCTACACTTTCTAGCATCAATAAATCTTTGTTGAATAAATTTTGGTGACTTTTTGTCTGGTCTCTGATCTCCAGACTCACTTCTTCAAAAGACTAAGGGAATGCACCTGGTAATAGGAGGGCTTGAGAGTATATAAGAGGTCTAAGGTGATGGCACCTTCAAAATACTTCCATGAATATCTAATATTTTGATATTCTGATTTTTTTTCCAGCTTAATACCGAAACATCTCCAGCAACCAACCAGGCAGCTGGCCCAGAGGAAAAAGGTGAGTAGGGTTGGGCTAGGCTGTTTATAGAGCAGGTAACTGTAGAGACATGAAGACAAGTAGAAAGAGTCTGGAATTTCCTAAAGCCAGGCATGAAAGGAATAAGAACATGGATAAGTGAAACAAAGGACTAGGTTAGAACTATAGTACTGTATCTACAGACTTCCTTCTATTTTCCCTAGTAAGTAAACCTATAGTATTTACTCTTTGATTTTAGAAACTGGGTCTGGAGTGTTGGGGGAGAGGGGTACAAGGTAAGAAGAAACTTATCAAAAGTCCCAGCATTATCTCCATCAGAAATTGAGGGAAAGCTGAGGAAAGTGAGTGTGCTTTGGGACTTGAACTGTACGATTTATGAATAAGTGATAAAAGAAGACATTTGTTATTTGTTTCAAGAGTAGCAGAACTCCTCTAAGTAACTATAGCTAATTCCCAGCCTAAGTACCTTGACTCAAACTTCTAGAGGCATTATGAGGCATTCATAGTCCTAGCAAAAATTGGGGGACCCCACAGAGCCTGGTACAAAATGGACCTCACCCCACTGTATTGGGGGCCTGGAGTAAGGGGCTGGAGCAGGTCAGGTTAACTCATTAATGAGTCTCCCAACTATCTGCAGGAAAAGCTGGCAATGCCAAGAAGGCGGAGGAGGAGGAGGAGATTGACATTGATCTGACAGCACCAGAAACAGAGAAGGCTGCCCTTGCTATTCAGGGCAAGTTTCGGCGATTTCAGAAAAGGAAAAAGGATCCCAGCTCCTGAATGGCCAGCCTTGCCCTTCACCTTCACCCTGGCCCCTTTTCTCCCCTTCTTCACAGCCCTGACTCCTGTGCATCTTTGTCCCTTGTCCCTCCAGCCTTTCCTTGAGGCAAGTTCAACCCTTATATATTCTTGTATCTGGCCCCCTTAAGCCATCACAGAAGTAGAGGCACAAAAGAGGTGGAGAAGATGAAGACTTCAATCAGCAGCCACTTGTCTAAGGGTGGAACAGTTTCTTCTTGGGATAAGGTTCTTTGATCAGTAGCGATGCCTGCCCTGTAGAGTTGAACAAGAGGCTCTGAGGCTGAGAGAGCTCCCCAACCACAATGTGAGAAGGGGGGGAAGGCCTTCAAAGTAGGGTACCTGAGGGTGGGACATATGCACTGTTCTGCTAGTTACAGCATTTACACTTCAGGTAACATTTTTTTTCCCTTTCAGATCCTTCTGCACCAACTCCAACTTCCCCTCCCAGGATCTAAGCCACAGTGGGGATGGGGGCCTCCCTTTCTCCCTAAGCAGACCTCAATCCAGCAGCTTACCACGTAGTGCATGCTAAATAGATTAGTTCCAAGGAAGGGAGACTGGAATGGTGGTGTCAAGGAAAAAGCTCTTTCATCATCTAGTCTAGGACCATAAGGGGCAGAAGCAGAAGAGGTTCCAGGGCCACAGGCAGGGGAATGAGAAGTAAGGTAGATATAGGGAGGAAAGAAAACAGTGAAGAAGTGGGGCTGGGCACGGTGGCTCACACCTGTAATCCCAGCACTTTGGGAGGCTGAGTTGGGTGGATCACCTGAGGTGGGGAGTTCGAGACCAGCCTGACCAACATGAAGAAACCCCATCTCTACTAAAAATACAAAGTTAGCTGGGCGTAATGGTACATGCCTGTAATCCCAGCTACTCAGGAGGCTGAGGCAGGAGAATTGTTTGAACCCAGGAAGTGGAGGTTGCGGTGAGCTGAGATTGTGCCACTGCACTCCAGCCTGGGCAACAAGAGCAAAACTCCATCTCAAAAAAAAAAAAAAAAAAAATGAAGGAGGGGAAATCTCTGAAACATGTTATTGCTGGGAAAAGGGTACTACATGAAGGATTCTTGGGGCTTTGCTAACCTGCCTGGCTCTATTTCCCGTCTAGCCATCCCCAGAGACCATACAAACCAAGTGACTCCTGTAGTTCCCATTTGCCCCACCGTGGATTGGAGTCAGGGCAAAAATGGAATAGCCACTCTGTGATTTTAGCATGTTTAATAATTACAACAATAAACCTCCCCCTCCCATCCACAAATGGGGTCATTTAATCTCTACTAATGTTTTTTCTTGGGAGGAATGTGAATGTAAGCCTGAGGGGCCTCAAGGAGTGGGGTGGAACAACTGCATTGATTGTGTGGTGGCACGAGAAACTAACACTGCCTGAGCAATTTTCAGACTGAAGCCAACCCTGCCTTCCCCCACCCCTACTGACCTTGCCCTCACCTTGATTTGCCGCCCACATTGTCTCTGTGTTGCTGTCACCGCCCCCAGGGTGCACCTGCAAGAGTGCTCTTTTCCCCTTCTCCTTCCAGCTGACTGCGTGCTAGGTACACATCCCTCTGAAAACAAACTTAGTCTTTTTTGTTCCAGATTCCCAAATGACTTCTTAGATTTCCTTCTTGCTTTGTCTTCTTACCACATTCTCCCCTCTCTTCCCACTGCTTATCAAATGCAAGGGAAGAAAAAGACTCTGCTGGTCACTAGAGAGCACCACTGTTACACTAAAATTTTAAACCACGAGTTACATAAAATGATGGCTTTTAAGTAGCTTACATTGCTGAAAAATTACCTCTATACACTAAAACCAGAAGCAAAATGCTTAAAGATTGAGCAAAGAATGATCTGTTTTTGCCACTCCCTTCTCTCTTTTTATTTTTTTCCCTTTTCAATTGTTGTAAAACAAAAATTTTCCATCTTAACCATCTTGAAGTACAGTTTAGTGGCATCAAATACATTCAGTAATACTGCGTAACTATCATGACTATCCATCCCTGTAACTCTTTTCACCTTGTAAAACAAACTCTACATCTATACCCTTTAGACAATAACTCTCCATCTCCTCTCTTCCCAGCCTCTGGCAACCATCATTCTACTTATCTGAGTCCCCTTCTTCATATTTAAGACCATTGATGGTGGTCTTTGGTCCCTTCTTGATTTAAGAATATAGAAGTCAGGCCAGGTGCAGTGGTTCACGCCTATAACCCCAGCATTTTAGGAGGCCGAGATGGGTAGATCACCTGAGGTCAGGAGTTTGAGACCAGCCTGGCCACCATGGTAAAATCCCATCTCTACTAAAATAATACAAAATTAGCTGGGCATTATGGCAAATGCCTGTAATCCCAGCTACTTGGGAGGCTGAGGCAGGAGAATCGCTTGAACCCGGGAGGCAGACGTTGCGGTGAGCAGAGATTGTACCACTGCACTCCAGCCTGTGTGACAAGAGTGAAACTTCATCTCAAAAAAAAAAAAAAAAGAACATAGAAGTCAGCTGGAGGCCGGGTGTGGTGGCTCATGCCTATAATCCCAGAACTTTGGAAGTCCGAGGCAGGTGGATCACCTGAGGTTGGGAGTTTGAGAACAGCCTGACCAACATGGAGAAACCTTGTCTCTACTAAAAATACAAAATTAGCTGGGTGTGGTGGCGCATGCCTGTAATCCCAGCTACTTGGGATGTGAGGTAGGAGAATCACTTGAACCTGGGAGGTGGAGGTTGTGGTGAGCCAAGATCACGGTGTTGCACTCCAGCCTGGGCAACAAGAGCAAAATTCCATTTAAAAAAAAAAAAGTCAGCTGGGCATGATGGTGCATGCCTATAATCCCATTTACTTGGGAGGCTGAGGCAGGAGGATCATTTGAGCCCAGGAGTTCAAGACTGCCATGGGCTATGATCACACCACTGCACTTCAGCCTGAGTGACAGAGGGAGACCCTGGCTCTGAAAAAAAATTGTGTGTGTAAACCATGTGGCAGCTATGAATGGGAAGCAAGGGACAATAACCCTAAAAGGTAACCTATAGCTCAAAGTTTACTCATGCCTAGCAAGCCCATTGCCATAGGATATTAGGAGAATTGACCAGTAATTCATGGGAAGGCCCTATGTTAAAGGAATTCCCCTCTTCTCCTGATGCCAGGGAAAAGGACGAAATTTTACTGTTTTTTGAAGTCTGTTCTGAGTACAATATGGTAATGATGGTGGTCTTTGGTCCCAGCCTCAAAGGCAAATAAAAGGATAACCTCATTGCCACACCTGCTATGTGTCCAGTGCATCTGGCAAAGCTGTGTATTCCCTCTTCCCTTGTTCTATGGACACAAGATGAGGCTTGACTGGTGCTTTACCTGGTCTCCCACTGTGGGCATTAAGGTAAGGCAGGGGCTTCCTGTTTCTGGTGAATTGAGCTTTTGTTGCTGATGCTAAGGCAATGCTGGAGTTCTTTCCCACCAGCTCCTCTCCTGCAGACTCAGCTGCTTGGGAGTATCTGTTAATTTGTTTTTTGCCACACTGATCTGGAGCACAGTGCTGAAATTATTTTTCCCTTTACCATCTCTTGCTTTAAAAATGTTATGCTTGTTCCCATGCTCATACTCCTATTTTTAATAAAGGGCATGGTAGCAAAAACAGTCATTGCTTTGGGAAAGATAGTTCTGACCAGAAAAAGAGACTTGAACATCTTTTGCTGAACCAATGGTAATTCTCAGTGCCAGGCTACTTATTCCTACCATGGGCACTCAAACTGATCCTTTTCTGTCTAGCCTGCCTGTAACTCCTCCTTGGGGCCCTGAGCTGAGGTTGGGATCTTGGGGCTCTAGAAGCTTGCTTCTCTTCCCTGCCCTTCTGGTACCTACTACTGAAGAACTAATTCTCAAATACTAATCACTGAGGAATTATTCTTGAGTGCCTTCTTTTGTGGAGCAAAAACTGAGTCTTTGGGGAATTGATGAAAGCCTTTATAAATGGCTTAGCAGAAAATACAGGCATAAGAACAGCCAAGGAAGAAAGCTAAAAATAAAAAACTCATTTTGAAAAATATTCAGCACTTCTGACACCAAATGTTTGAGTTTTTTCCTTCTATTAGGCAATTATCCAACTCTGGACACCAGCTGGGTGTCCTACCAATCCAATTGTGACACTCGCTATCCAGACCTCACATGAATTGCAAATCTCAAATTGTGACCTATTCTTCTGGCAAACTGGCTGTATATCAGGGCTTCCCCATGCCTCATGGGAACCATCAGGTTCAGTAATTTCTAGAATGGCTCATAGAACTCAGGAAACTGCTTTGCTTACTGTTACTGGTTTATTATAAAGGATGCAACTCAGGAACAACCAAATGCAAGAGATGCATAAAACAAAGTATGGGAATGAGGGGTGCATGGGACATCCATGCCCTCCCTGGTGTGCCACCCTCCCAGCACCTCCATGTGTTCACCTAAAGCTCTCTGAATCTCAAGCCCCATGTTTAAGGTGCTTATGGAGGCATTATTATGTAGGCATGGTTGATTCAATCATTGACCGTTGTTGATTAAGTCAATCTCCAGTCTCTCGGCCTTTCCTGAAGGGCTGGTGGGGGGTGGGAGGGCTGAAAGTTCCAAACCTCTAATCACAAGGTTGGTTTCTCTGGCAACCATGCTTTCATCCTTGAAGAGTCAAGTCATTAACATAAACACAGGTAAGGTTGAAAGGGGCTTATTACAAATTATAAAAGATGCTCCTCCTCTTAACACTCAAGAATTTCTTTAAAAATTTTTTTTAATTAAAAAATGTGTTTCTAGAGATGAGGTCTCACTATGTTGCCCAGTCTTCGGTGCAGTGGCTATTCACAGGTGCAATCCTCCCACCTCAGCCTCCTGAGAAACTGGGACTACAGGCATGTGCCACTGCACCTGGCTCACTTAGGAAATTCTCAGGGTTTTAGGAGCTCTGTGCTGGGACCCGCTGTGCCAAAACTGGAGGAGGAAAACCAAATATATATTTCTTATTATATCACAATATCAAATCCATATCACTGATATCTGTTTTGGTGTTTTTTTCCGACTGTGTAGGGGTGGCAGAGCTGGGATTATAGTCCCATCTATATGTGGGAGAGGTCTGGCAATCCAAGCAGGGGATGTACTTGTAAATATGTTCCCAAAGTCCAAATATGAAGATCTCGGTGAAGTTTCAGGCAGCTAAATGTAGAAGGATTCTGCTCCCTGGACAATCCTGCAATTCTAATTTCAGAGACTTGGTGTTGCTGCTGGGTAGGACCCTCCACATTCCTTGATCTTGCCCCAATCTAGAACTAGCTCTTTCCACTTCCATCTTTTCCATCTCCTCCTCTTGCAACTAATCCCTGCCCTAATGTCCTTTTTGGGAGCTGCCCTCTGTGCCCACCTCTTTGCCATTCTGTCCACCTTCTTGCCCTTGCCGAGTTTTCCTTATTTTTGGAACTGTTTGCAGTGGGAGTGGCTCCTGGCAGTTTCCTTGTCCCTGCTATACTCAGTCCCTGACAACTAGCCCTCACTGGAATCACTCTCCAGTGAGCTGCTGTCTCCCCTCACCATCTTATCTACAGATGTAGCACCTCTGCTGCTTGTGCCTCTGAAAATTGAGGGTGGGGGTCAGGAGGTTTACTTTTGGAGTAAAATGGTGCCTTTCTTTCTGGTTGTTTAGGTGGCAGCTCTGACTCCAGATCTACAAAGGCAGAGATTCACAGTCCATAGATAAGCAGAAAGTCAGCCTGTTCACTAGGGTGCAGGAGGAGTCTCCTCATTCCCTTGTTGGCCCCTTCCTCCCAGCATCATGCTTCAGTCATCATCATGATCGTGATCACCATGGTCACTGTCATCATAGGCTTTCCTTACTCACCAGTCAGCATGAAGCAAGGGGAGCCAGCCACCTCCACTAGATCACTTGAGAGTATCCTTACCTGCACATAACTCTTTGTTGGCTCAGGTTACATCAGACTTAGGGTCTTCAGGAATGTTCACCCCCAACTTGAGGTGATTCCGTAGCCTTATGCTACCTACAGTACATGAACGGTGATGATAATAGCAATATCTAAGATTGTAAGTTGTTCTGTGTCAGATCCCATTCTAAGCACGTTTACATATATTAACTCATTTAGTTCTTGCTGCTTGATGCATAGATACTATCCCATTTTACAAATGAAGAAAGTGAGGCACAGAAATTTTAAATAAGCTGCCCAAAACAAGTGAGTGGTTGAGCTTGAACTAGAACTCTGGCAGTCTCGCTCCAGAATCTGGACCCTCTGTATTACCCTGATAAGGGACTAGATAAGTGAAAGGCAGTAGATTGCTTGTCAAGGATGTTTTCCAGCCTAGCTTATAGGGCAGAACTTCCCTTAGCTGAGCTCAGGCATGTCTACTCGGTCCCTCATAACCTAGACAGGTAAGATGTGTACCTTCTCTGGTCCCTCATCCTTCCAGGGAAGAACCAGATCCTGGCTTTACCCGACGGTCCTAGCAGACTCCTTCCAGAATTGTATCAGTGCCTTGATCTCTTCATCTAGTTGCTTCTCCTCATACTCCAGGGAACATGTGACTACGCTCTCTGGAATAAAAGTGGTTTGAATGAAACAGATAGAGAAATGGGGCTCAGAACTTGCAAAGTAGGGCCAAAATGCAGGCCTAGAAGTAAGGAAGGCCAAGAAGGTCAACAGACTCCCATTAGTGTATGACAGTGAGTAGGTGTGTATATCCTGAAGCTAAGATAAACTCTCCTCTAACTCATGAGAAGGCCCCAGGCCTCATTTAGGCTTCTAAATCAGTTCTCAAACAGTGGGTGCACTGCCCTCTACGGGATATTTTGGGAATCTGTGGGGGTGTTTTTTAGCGGTGTGTGTGTGTGTGTGTGTGTGTGTGTGTATTGATGGTGGTAAAGGTTCCTGGTATTTAGGAGGCAAGGATGCTAGACAATACTGCACAAAAAGTAATTGTCCCACATCTCACTTGACTTTAAAAGTCCCATTGGAGGCCTGGAGCAGTGGTTCACGTGTGTAATTCCAACATTCTAAGATGCTAAGGTGAGTGGATCGCCTGAGGTCAGGAGTTCAAGACCAGCCTGGCCAACATGGTGAAACTCCGTCTCTACTAAAAATACAAAAATTAGCCAGGTATGGCGGTGGGTGCCTGTAATCCCAGCTACTCGGGAGGCTGAGGCAGGAGAATTGCTTGAACCTGGGAGGCGGAGGTTGAAGTGAGCTGAGATCGCACCACTGCACTCCAGCCTGGGTGACAGAGTGAGACTCTGTCTCAAAAAAAAAAAAAAAAGTATATGTATGTATGTGTATATATATATATAT
>NW_022437059.1:4846306-4878890 GCF_009761245.1 Sapajus apella
TGTGTGTGTGTGTGTGTGTGTGTGTGTGTGTGTATATGACCCTGACTTGTAGACTGGTGGCACACTCAGCTCCCTTAAATGAACTAAGCAGGAAAAGAAGATTAGAAGACATTGGGTAACTGTGGGGCCTTAGCTTCTCTTCATGAACTGGATATTGTTTAACTCACCTAACCATAATATTGGGTGTACACAGCAGCATGTTTTTTCTGAAACAGGGTCTCACTCTGTTGCCCAGGCTAAAGCACAGTGGTGAGGTCTCAGCTCACTGTCACCTCTGCCTCCTGGGCTCAATTGATCCTCCAAGTTCAGCCTCATGTGTAGCTGGGACTACAGGTGTGCACCGCCTCACCTGGCTAATTTTTGTGTTTTTTGTAGAGATGGGGTTTTGCCATGTTGCCCAGGCTGGTCTCAAACTCCTGGGATCAATCCATCCACATTCCTTTGCCTCCCAAAGTGCTGGGATTACAGGCGTAAATCACTGTGCCTGGCCACAAAACAGCAATTTATCATTAAATGGAAATGGTTGTATGTGATAGATAATTTTAAGTGTCAACTTGACTGGACCACAAGTTGCCCAGATATTTGGTTAAACATAATTCTGAGGGTGTTTCTGGATGAGACTAACATCAGAATCAGTAGGCTGAAGCAGATTGTTCTCCCCATTATGGCTGAGCCTCACCCAATCTACTGAAGGTTTACATAGAACAAAAGGCTGAATGAGAGAAAATTCATTCTCTTTGCTTGATGGTATTTAAACTGAGACATTGGTCTTCTCCTGCCTTTGGACTTGAATTGGAACTTATGCCATTAGCTTGCTGGTAGTCAGGCCTGCAGACTACAGGTTTTGGGACTTCTCTGCAGATCTTGAGAATTCACACCCTCCAAAATCATGTGAGCCAATTTCTTTTAATAAACATATATCTACATATATACCGGTTTATATTACAGATGAAGAAGAGATACATGAATGGAACACAGAATGGATACACACTGTGAAAAAAATTAATGTTCCAGGTGAATACCCGCCAAAGGGCTCTTTTCCTGGCACCCGCAGTGCTCCTCCATTAGCCCTTGTCTAAGTGGCCATTTTGGCAGGCATGGAGGCTATGCGTGAGCTCAACAACATAACTTTCCCTTACCAAGGTTGATCTAAATGCTACTGCTGAGTGCCTAATATGTCAACAGCAGAAAGCAACACTGAGTCCGATAGACACTATTCTCTGAGGGGACCACTTTCCCACTTGATGCTTAATGGTAGGTTAATTACCCTGGCCTTTCTCCATCATGGAGGGGGCAGAGGTTTTTTTTTTTTTTAGATAGGGTCTTGCTCTGTCACTCAGGCTGGAGTGCAGTGGCACAGTCACACAATCACGGCTCACTGCAACCTCTGCCTTCTGGGCTGAAGCAATCCTCCCACTTCGGCCTCCCAAGTAGCTGGGATTATAGGCATGAGCCATCACGCCCTGCCAAAAGATGCATTCTGAATATGGATTTGCTTTCCTTGCCCACAATGCTTTTGCCAGGACCACCATTTGTGGGCTCACAAAATGCCTTATCCATAGTCATGGCGTTCTCCATAGCATTGTGTCTAAACAAGGAACTTATTTCACAGCAAAGGAAGTACAGTAATGGGCTCATGTTCACGGAATTAAGTGATCTTACCACATTTCTCATCACCTGGAAGGAGATGCCTATTTGAACCATGGACTTACTTACTAAAGACTCAAAGCAACACTTGGGTGAAAATACCCTGAAAGACTGGGGATCCATCTTACAAGGTGCAGTATGTGCCTTGAATGAGAGGCCCTTGATATGGTGGTGTTTTCCCCAAAGTCAGAATATATGGGTTCAGGAGTCAGCAAGTAGAAGCAGGAATGGCTCTTCCACTGTTACACTAATAACCCACTCATAGAGTTTTTGTTTCCCAGCAGCTCTGAGCTGGGAAACAAAAGAAGTTTGGAGGACTTAGTCTCCAAAGGAAGATTGTGTTCACCAGTGAACACAGCAATGGTTTCATTGACTTGGAAGACAAGAATGCCATCTGGCTGTTTGGGGCTTTATATGACACTGAATGAAAAAGCCAAACCAAACGATTATAATAGTTCCCCATACCCACTTATTTATGGCTTCACTTCTCAAGGTTTCCCACAGCCAACTGTGGTCTGAAAATATTAAGTGGAAAATCCCAGAAATAAACGATTCATGAATTTTAAATAACATACCGTTCTGAGTAGCATGATGAAACCTCGTGCTGCCAGGGATGTAATTATCCTTTGTCCAGCATATCCGTGCTGTATACATTACCCCCCTTTAGTCATTTAGTAGCTGCCTCAGTTATCAAATCAGCTCTCCAAGTGCTTGTGTTCAAGTAACACTTATTTTACTCAATAATGGCCCCAAAGTGCAAGAATAGTGATGTTGGCATCTGTTATAATTGTTTTCTATTATTAGTAGTTATTGATGTTAATCTCTTACTGCGCATAACTGGTAAATTAAACTTTACCATGGGCCAGATGAGGTGGTTCACACCTATAATCCCAGCAATTTGGGAGGCCAAGGTGGGTGGATCACTTGATGTCAAGAGTTTGAGATCAGCCTGGGAAACATGGTGAAACCCATCTCTACCAAAAATACAAAAATTAGCCAGGCATGGTGGCACACACGTATAATCCCAGCTACTTGGGAGGCTGAGGCAGGAGAATCATGTGAATCAGGGAAGCAAAGGTTGCAATGAGCTGAGATCGTGCCACTGCACTCCAGCCTGGGTGACAGAGCGAGGCTCCATCTCAAAAAAAAAAAAAAAATATTATCATAGGTATATATGTATAGGAGAAAACACAGTATATATGGGGTTCAGTACCATTCCTGGTTTCAGGCATCCAGGAAGATCTTGGAATGCTTCCGCCACAGATAAGGGAGGGCTACTGTATTCCACTGGCCAGTGTGACTGATCCTGATTACATAGGGGAAATTGAGTTGGCTGCACAGTGGCGACAGGAAAAGCTATTTCCAGAACCCAGGGGATTCTCTGGGAGTGCCACTTAGTACTTCCCAGCTTAATAGTAAGGTTAATGGACAAATATCGTAGCAACAACAACAGCAACAAAAGGCAAGACAGTTGAGAACTCAGGCCTGGAGTGAGAAATGGACGTTTGAGTCCCTGTACAGGTGAAGAACATCTGAGGTTCTGACTGAGAGTGGGGAAATACAGAATGCCTAGTGAAAGAAGTGGAATATGGCTTTTGGCCCAATTAAGGAAACGAGGACTAGACTGTAGGAAATTGGCTTACTTTCTATTTGCTTACTATAGATATGTGTTTATGTTAGTCATTTATTCATCTCTCCTCTCTCTCTCTTTTTTTTTCAAAGACGGGGTTTCACCATGTTGGTCAGGCTGGTCTTGAACTCCCGACCTCAGGTGATCTGCCTGCCTTGGCCTCCAAAGTGCTTGGATTACAGGCGTGAGCCACTGCGCCCGGCCTCCTCTCTTCTTTTTGTATTATTAGACAAGTTACTGGAAGTGCACTTTGCAATATAGTCTACATGATAGAATAATTGATGGCACTGTGACTGAATTACGTAGTCAGAGATGGATACAACCACTGGTGGCCTATTTGAAGAACTGTGAAAAGCTCTGTGTGTGTAGTCTGACCATGTCTTTCCTTCTCCAACCTTACTTCCACACATGAATATTTGTCCAACAATTTCTTAGATGTTTTAAGGCAGGGTAGCAAACTCATATGTTCATAGTGGTCAGGCAGGTAAGGAAATGAGAGAAATGAGGATTAGATCCCATCTAAAAGGGAAAACAATATTCATCTCAAGGTGATGGTTGCCCAGTGACAACCAATTGTAGCATTATTTGAATAAACAAACATACTGTATAGGACAAACAAAAGATGTTTTCCAAGTTGTTGCAATCTCTGATTTAAAGTTAATTTATCAGCCAGGCGCAGTGGTTCATGCCTGTAATTCCAGCACTTTGGGAGGCCAAGGCAAGCAGATCACTCAAACACAGGAGCTTGAGACCAGCTTTGCCAACATGATAAAACCCAATCTCTACTAAAAATACAAAAATTAATCAGGTATGATGGTGCATGCCTGTAGTCCCAGCTACTCGGGAGGCTGAGGCAGGAGAATCACTTGAACCCTGTAGGGGGAGGTTGCAGTGAGCTGAGATCATGCCATGGCACTCCAGCCTGGGTGACAGAGTGAGCTTCTGTCTCAAAAAAAAAAAAAAGTTATACATTTCTCAAACAGATAGGAGAAAATCAGGTTAGTATGTTTCTGGGAAGTCAAGAGATAAAGTGTTCACAGAAAGAGGAAGTGGCTGGTAATGTTGAATACTGCTGAGAAGTTGAGGTAGATAAAAGTGACGATTGAATCTGCAAAATAAGCATCATTAACACCCTTTGAAACAAGCAGTTTTAGTGGAGTGATGGGGATAGTGGTGTGATTGATGAGGGTTGAAGAAAGAATGGGAGGTATTAAAGATAGTAATCCTAGACTTGTTCAAGGAGTTTTGCTATACAGGGAAGCAGAGAAATGGGGCAGTATCTGGAGGTAGGAATTTAGGAGATATTAAGAAATGTGTAGAGGCTGGGCGAGGTGGCTCACGCCTGTAATCCCAGCACTTTGGGAGGCTGAGGTGGGCAGATCACGAGGTCAAGAGATCGAGATCATTCTGGCCAACATGTGAAACCCTGTCGCTACTAAAAATACACACAAAATTAGCTGGGCATGGTGGTGTATGCGTGTAGTCCCAGCTCCTCGGGAGGCTGAGGTAGGAGAATCACTTGAACCTGGGAGGCAGAGGTTGCAGTGAGCTGAGATGGCGCCATTGCACTCCATCTTGGCTACAGAGTGAGACTCCGCCTAAAATGAAAAAGAAATGTGTAGAAAGAACATTTCATATGTCTTGTATTTTTTTTTTTTTTTTTTGAGACGGAGTTTCGCTCTTGTTACCCAGGCTGGAGTGCAATGGCACGATTTCGGCTCACCGCAACCTCCGCCTCCTGGGTTCAGGCAATTCTCCTGCCTCAGCCTCCTGAGTAGCTGGGATTACAGGCACGTGCCACCATGCCCAGCTAATTTTTTGTAGTTTTAGTAGAGACGGGGTTTCACCATGTTGACCAGGATGGTCTCGATCTCTTGACCTTGTGATCCACCTACCTCGGCCTCCCAAAGTGCTGGGATTACAGGCTTGAGCCACCGCGCCCGGCTCATATGTCTTGTATTTTATCCATCATCACCAGTTGTCTTTTGTCTTTGTTTATAATGTATTTTGCCATTAAAGAGGTTAAACTAGGTTGGGCACTGTAGTTCATGTCTGTAATCCCAGCACTTTGGGAGGCCGAGGTAGGAGGATCACTTGAGGTCAGGAGTTTGAGACCAGCCTGGCCAACATGACAAAACCCCATCTGTACTAAAAATATAAAAATTAGCCAGGCATGATGGTGGACGCCTGTAATCCCAGCAACTTGGGAGGCTGAGGCAGGAGAATCACTTGAACCTGGGAGGCAGAGGTTGCAGTGAGCCAAGATCATGCCACTGCCCTCCAGCCTGGGTGACAGAGTGACACTCCATCTCAAAAAAAAAAGAGGTTGAACTTTTTATTACTTTCTTTTATGATTTCTGGATTTCCTGTCTTGCTTAAAGGTCTTCCTCATTTGGAGATTAAACAAATATTTTTATTTCCTTCTAATATTTGTCTTTTTTACAATTTTATTTTATTTTTGTATAGGATGTGAGAGAAAAATGTATTTTGTTTTCTTCGAGACATGTAAGTCTATTGTGCCAATGCCAATATATTTATTAAATAATCCATTTATTTACCATTAAATCGAAATGCCTTTATTTATTTATTTATTTATTTTTAGACTGGGTCTTGCTTTGTCACCCAGGTTGAAGTGCCGTGGTGTGATTTCAGCTCACTGCAGCCTCCACCTCCTGGGCTCAAGTGAGCCTCCCGAGTAGCTGAGACTACAGGTGCTCACCCAAACCTGGCTAATTTTTGTAGAGATGGTAGTTTCACCATGTTGCGCAGGCTGGTCTCGAACTCCTAGACACAAGCCTTGGCCTCCCAAAGTGCTGGGATTACAGGTGTGAGCCAATGTGACTGACTGACCAAGATTTTTAAAGGCAAAATGAGGAGGCTTACATAATTGTTTTGAGATATTAATAATTATCCTTTGCTACAAGAATCAATAAAGGCAATGCCAGTTAGAGGTTTCACAGACAGTTGCTGGGTAGATGTCCTTGTAGATGTATTTTTTGTGTAAGGTTCTGACGGCCTTTGTGCAAGTTTGCAGTTTTTGCTTTCTTTTTGTTTGTTTGTTTAATTTCAACTTTTATTTTAGATTCGGGGGTACATGGACAGGTTTGCTACTTTGGTATACTGTGTGATGCTGAGGTTTGGGGTACAAATGATGCCATCACCAGGTAGTGAGCACAGTACCCAGTAAGTAGTTTTTCAGCCCTTCCCTCCACTCTCTTTCCCCTCAGATAGGCCCAGTGTCTATTGTTCCCGTTGTTACGTCCATTTGTACCCGGTGCTTGACTCTCACTTGTAAGTGAGAACATGCAAAGATAAAGAAAAAATATGGCTGCAAAACAGTGGGCAAAGTTCATTTGCAAGGAGATCAAAAATTCATTTGATTACAGCCTAATCTAAATAGAGTTATTTTATTTAATAATTTAATGAAGGGGAAGAAAATATTTCAAAAATTTTGAACTAATGTTTATTTCTCATAGAATTAAAAAAAATTTTTTTAATTTCCAGTCGGGTGTGGTGGCTCACACCTGTAGTCCTAGCACTTTGGGAGACTGAGGTGGCTGTATCACCTGAGACCAAGAGTTCAAGACTAGCCTGGCCAACATGGCGAAACCCCGTCTCCAAAAATACAAAAATTAGCTAGGCATGGGGGGCCCCTGTAATTTCAGATACTCAGGAGGCTGAGGCAGGAGAATAGTTTGAACCTGGGAGGCAGAGGTTGCCATGAGTTGAGATTGCACCATTACACTCCAGCCTGAGCAATAAGAGCAAAATTCTGTCTCAAAAAAAAAAAAAAAAATGATTTCCATAGGTTCTTGGGGAACAGGTGGTATTTGGTTACATGAGTAAGCTATTTAGTGGTGATTTGTGAGATTTTGGTGCACCCATCACCTGAGCAGTATATACTGAACCCCAATTTGTAGTTTTTGATTCCTCACCCCTCCTTCCTTTGAGTCTCCGTTTTGCATTCTTTTGCGATAGCTTTTGTTATCAGGTATTTATGCATGAGAACCTGTTTCTTCATAGCCCTCCCTGGCTCTGTTTGTCAGGTTTTTTGTTGTTGTTGTTGTTTTTTTAAGACGGAGCCTTGCTCTGTCGCCCAGGTTGGACTGCAGTGGCTTGATCTCGGCTGACTGAAGACTCTGTCTTCCAGGATCTGATTCTCCTGCCTCAGCCTCTCGAATAGCTGGGATGATAGGCAAGTGCCACCATGCCTGGCTAATTTTTTGTATTTTTAGTAGAGATAGGGTTTCACCATGTTGGCCAGGCTGGTCTTGAAGTCCTGACCTCAAGTGATCCACCCACTTCAGCTCCCAAAGTGCTGGGATTGGAGGAGTGAGCCACTGCACCTGGTCTTGTCTTTCCTTTTTTAACACGAGTGTCTTTATTTGGATTCTGACAATTTTCACATATTGTTATTTAATAAATCTTTTTTTTAATATAGGTTATGTACCTTTCTTGTTAATTTTTGTTTTTGTTCTTTTTACTGTCGTCAGTGGGCTTCCCTCTTATTTCCATTTCTAGCTAGATTTCTAGTTATAGACTGAAATAAATTGACTTTATAATCACACTACCAGATTGACTTCTTAGTTCAATACTTGTCTAGTTTCATCTTATAGATTTCCTAGAAACGCAATTATATTAGATGCAAATAAAGGTAAGTTTCTCATCTACGTATACAGGTTGTTCCTTGTTCTTGGTTTATTATACTAGCTAAATTCTTCAAAAACAATATTGAATATTATTAGTGATAATATATGTACTGTCTTGTTTTCTAATTTAATAACAATGGCTGCAATACTTCATAATTGATATGCATTTTTTTTTTTTTTTTTGAGACAGAATCTCACTCTGTCACCAGGTGCCAGGCTGAAGTGCAGTGGCACAATCTCGGCTTACTGCAACATCCGACTCCTGAGTTCAAGCAATTCTCTTGCCTCAGCCTCCCGAGTAGCTGGGACTATAGGTGCAAGCCACCATGCCCAGCTAATTTTTGTATTTTTAGTAGAGACAGGGTTTCACCATGTTGACCAGGTTGGTCTCAATCTCTTGACCTCGTGATCCACCCGCCTCCCCCTCCCAAAGTGCTGGGATTACAGGCTTGAGACACCACGCCTGGCCTAATATGCTTTTTAAATGATTTTTGAAAAATAGTCTTCGTTATGGTTATTTCTATTTTTATTTTACCTAGAATGTATTTTTCTTTTTTCACAAAAACCTAGTGTCTGTATCTAAGGATTCTTAGAATGTTTTGTAGAATAGCTACTAAGAAACAGTGCTTTTTTTTCACATCTCCTCTTGATAGAATTATGGTTTTTTCCCCTGTTAATATAATACATTCTGTTAATAGGTTTCCTGATACTGAACTATTCTTTCATTCCCAGAATAAATTCTTCATGGTCATAATTTATTATTTTATTAACTCACTGTGGAATTCTCTTTTGCAAATATTTTATTTAGATGTTTTGTATGTGTATTCATAAATTGGGTTATAATCTTGGTGGTTTCTTTTTTTCATGGTCAACACTGAAAAAGGCTTTAAATTATTCTCAAAGTGCTCACATGCCTGGTCAAAATTATTGCTATTATTAACAATGCACTGAGGATTATGAACAATTTATTTCAAAGTAATAATTAGATAGGATTCAAAGTTTCCCATATAACAATGTCATTTCTCTTTACCTGAATCATTATTCTGGATTTTAATTAATGATTTACTGCAGAGGAAAGAAAGGGGTTTGTGGCTTACTTTGTTGGGGATTGTGGAAAATGGGCACAGTTCTAGAAAAACCCACGTTAAGTGTGGCAATGCTTGTGAAAATGCTTAATGCAAAGCTTGCAAAATGTTGTCCCAAGATACCAGGATTCCTGATGGAATAAGAAATATTAAAATAATTGGGTAAACTGAGCTAGCAAAACGCAGGTGGCTGATAAATTTTAGAACAAAAGTGTAAATAAATGAGAAGCTTTGAGCTATGCTCTATCTCATAAGTAGCGTAATGTTTCATTTGACTCTCTCTCTCTTATTTTAAAATGAGACGGTCTCCCTGTGTTACCCAGGCTGGAGTGCAATGGCATGATCTTGGTTCACTGCAACCTCTGCCTCCCAGATTCAGGCAATTCTTGTGCACCAGCCTCGTGAGTAGCCGAGATTACAGGTGAGTACCACCATGCCCAGCTAATTTTTGTATTTTCAGTAGAGGCGGTGTTTAGCTGTGTTGATCAGGCTGGTCTTGAACTCCACTATCTGCCCACCTTGGCCTCCCAAAGTGCTGGTATTACAGGTGGGAGCCACACACCCTATCTCATGTTACTCTCTTAACAGCCTGGGAAGTTTAAGCAGAGATAGCCTGGGAAGTTTAAGCAGAGAACCCAGCTGCAACTATCTAATCAATAATGGACAGTTTAGCATCTTAACTAATAAGGAATATTTTTTATATTTTTTTTGAGACGGAGTCTTGCTCTTGTTGCCCAGTCTGGAATGCAATAGCGCGATCTCAATAGCATGATTCTCCTGCATCAGCCTCCTGAGTAGCTGGGATTACAGACAACCACCATCATGCCTGACTAATTTTTGTATTTTTAGTAGAGACGGGGTTTCATTATGTTGGCCAGGCTGGTCTTGAACTCCTGTCCTCAGCTGATCCACCTGCCTCAGCCTCCCAAAATGCTGGGATTATAGACATAAGCCACTGCGCCCAACCAATAAGGAATCTTGATCTTACGATATTCCCAACTTTATTACTGAGTTGTGACTAAGTTTCCTCTCCCACCTTCACCCAGACGGAAAGCTATATATAATCCATTAGCTTTTATATTTAAACGAAGTCAGATTAATTTTTTTTTAAAGATGTGGAAGACACCCCTCAAACAAATGGAAGCACTCTGGGTTTTGGTAAAGCTGGTGTTAATCATATCTTTAGCCTCATAACAAGGGGAAGAAATGACCTGTGAGCATTGTTTTTTGTTTGTTTGTTTTTTGCCATCAGTAATCCCCAGGTGAAAATGATAAATATATATTTTTCCACGATCAGTTCAGGATACCAGGTTATTAATGGTGTACCTAAATTGACATACCAACAAACTAATGAGTTATTAAATAGTGTACCTATTAATAGGTAAACAGAGGTAAAACTGTATACGAACAAAACAAAGTAGTATCTGTTTAGAGAGGTGAATGGGATTTGTGCTAATTTGTAAAGTGTGCTCCCTTAGGCAAGGACTAGAAACAGATATTAAACTCCTTAATATTTTAGTTGTGTATCAACTTATAGCTTACAAAGTTTTTCATACACAGAATCTCATTTGATTTTTACAAAGTCCCTAGGAATTAAGCAGGGCAGGTATCATTTAAGTTGTTTACAAGTACATAAATAAGCTTACCAAAGTCACACAACTGTCCTGGGGATCACACAGCTAGTGAGTGGCTGGGATGTTTTAAGATTCAGATCTTGGTGAAGAGGAATTCTGTGTCTTAACTCATGTGAAAGCAGAGACTGACAGAGTTGACAACATAGTATAATCTCACTGCATATTTGTTGAATGTATGAATGTGTCTTGTGAGCCTATTTCAGAGTTCCTTCTAGTAGACTATATAAGCCCAACCCCAAAAAACACACTCAACAACAGAATCCAAGTATGGAAGGCTGGGGATGGGTGGGGGGCAGGAATTATTCCCAGGAGAACTAGGAAATTTTTGACCAGGCAGTAGCTTCTGGAAATGTCAGTGTTTATTAAACATTTAAGGACATTTGGAGGTTTGAGAAGAAATATACAGAATGTAGAAAAATCCTAAGAATCCCCTGTGGCTGGAGTGCAGCCTCTTCCCCCCTCCCCCCCATTTCCCATTTGTTTTTCCTGCTTTCTGTTTGGTTGTTTAAAAACCATTTCTTAAGGCTCATTTGCCCCTCCTCCACTCCCTGCCCTATGAGGATCCATTCTCTCTCCCTCTCTTTCAAGACCTGGAGTCCCAGAACAGTGCTCCAAAGTGGTGGTGGTGGTGGGGGGCACCAACTCTATACCGAAGTGTGAGGATCAGGGGCCCCTCTGCTTGGGCTGGCTCTTCGTTAAGGACTTAAGGGGGAGGGGGGTGAAGAATTGCAAAAGCCACATGACGTCATTGGTTCTCAGTCATGAGTGTAAGGGCAGAGGATGGGCACAGATAAACAAAGAATGGATTAAAAAATAAAAAATAATAACCTAAATAAACCCTGAAGGACAGTCTGATCTGGGTGCTTTGGGCGTTAGCTGGGGGGGACAGAGTATGGAGCTGGGCCACCTGGTAGAGGGGAGGGAGGGGATGAGAGAGGAAACAGCTGGGGGATAGGCTGGGGAATGCAGGGGTTGGGAATGCCAGGTGGCCTGGACGTGAGGCAGAAGGTATCAAGGTCCCTTTCTTCTCAGTGCCCAGGCGGACAGGCACCAAACACACAGTCCTTGGGGCAGGTGAGGGGTAGGATTAGCTCCTGGGCTTCCAGAAAGCCAGGGGTGAAGGTGGGGAAAATACAATTGCCTAGGGAATGAATTCTGGAATGAAACTTACATCTCAAAGGGAGGGGCGGGCAGGGCAGGGCGGGGGAGCAAGGAAGGGAAGCACCTAGACGGGGCTAAGAGGAGCCTAGGTCCCCCTGCTGTGGCAGGGCCTAGGGTGGGGGGCGGCCATCACTTGTCCGAGTCCAGGCCCATCATGTTCTTGAGGGCGTTTTTGAGGCTGGTTCTGCTGGGGGACTTAACAGCAGGCCGGAGCTCCGAGCTCTGCTCATCCTTTCGTAGCTCCATCTCGATGACCACCACCTTTGGGCCTTTGGCGGACTCCACCCCTAACCCCCGACCCCCCGCCCGGCCCGCTAACCGCTATTTCTTATCCTTGCGAGACTCCCCCAGCCCCTTGGGTTTCTTCTCACTGGCAGCTTTGGTGCTTCTGCTGTGATCCAGCATGGCATACAGCACTGGCGTCTGGGAGAGAGGCGCACACATCAGTCACCGCGCGACTGGGGCTTGACCGTTCCCATCCCACCACTCACTGCTGCCCGGCGGCTCCCAGGGTTCTCCTTCCCATTTTGCACAGGCCCCAAGTCCAGCTAACCTGCCGCCCGCGCTTCGACGTGTCCTTTCCAGGCTTGTGCAATTTCCCCTTCTCCATGGCACTGCAGGAAGAGAGGGCGCTGTGTGTTTGGCCTCGCCGGAACCCCTTGCTTCGCAGACACAGCTTCTTCTTTACCTTGGCCCTTACACCCACTGGAGCAGTCTCCGCCCAGGTGGGGGACAGGGAGACAGTAGGGAGGGGGAAGGGGAGCCAGGCTCCCCCACTTACCTGAGCCTCCTCTGCAGGGCCGCTTGCCGGCGTAGCCAGCAGTACCGAATCAGGTAGAAAAGCAGCAGCAGCAACAGCACCACCCCGAGGACACCCCCGATCACAGCTCCCAGAATCACCCCGTACCTAGTTGGCACTAGGAGGGGTGGGAAAAGAAGTGGGAGAATGAGCAGGGCCCTGTATCTGTGGTTCCTAGTCCGCGTCTGTGCCCTGCATTGAGGATGCTGGACTCCCAGTCAAAACTGCCTTCTGCCCACCCTCCCAGAGCCTGAAGGTCCTTAGGCTGGGCTTTTTGCCTCTTGCCCCAGCCTGTCAGTCCTCCCTGATCCCCTCCCAAACTGCCTCCCAGATCCTTGTCCCCATCCCCTCTCACACCTTTTTCAAAGACATACAGCGTGACCTGAGAGGTCTTGCCCACTATGTCTGGAGGGTTTTTGACGTCACAAGTGAAAGTGCCATTGTCGCTGTAGTCTAGGTTGTGTATGACAATGGAGCCATCCTTCCAGCGAGGGTCCCCTACCCACTGGATGCGCTCTTTGAAGGTCCCCACTTCGTCGATGTAGGGTTGTCCCTTGGCATAGTGGAAGATCTATGAGGAATGAGGGGAAGCATGTGAGAGGATCCTAATGAGAACACGGCTGTCAAAACTTAGCTTCATAATTTGTTATAGAAAGAAAAAAAAAACGAAAACGCTTAGCTCCAGCATCAGGGTAAGGGATCTTGGGCTGGAAAAGGTAGTGCTGGGGAAGGGAGGACAATGTAGGCTGGACATAGTCAGGGTGATAAAGATTGCTATTTGCCTTATCAAAGGTGGGGTTATGATTCATAAAGGATTTCCCTCTCTTTAGCCCAAGTTCTCTTTTTTGTTGTTCTTTGAAGCACTTTCTGTTCTCCAACCCCAAGATTCCTGCAGGCACTCACCGAAATAGCATCTCTGCCCCCTTCGGGCTGGTAGCGCCAAGTGAAGGAGATGTCATCTGAGACCCACTCACTGGACCAAAAGGAGCAGTGCAGGGTCACCCGGGAGCCCACAGCACCATGGACCTCCCTGTCGGTGTAAACCACGATGGCCTCGGACGGGGACAGCACTGCAAACACAAATCGGGGAATCAGATGCACATATGGGCCCGGTGAGGAAGCGAGATCAGTAGGAAATCAAAGGCTGAGTCACAGGTCAGAGGCCAATTTGGAAAAGAAACAACAAATTCTGAGCCCCAAGTCTCTTGGGACTAACTGAACAGATGAGCATAAATGCTGTCTGTCAAGCTCATCAGCATGTCTGTACAGGAGATGAAATCAGCACTAACAGAATTCTCCTGCGGACTTCCAGAGATTGGGTTCCGTCTTTTTTTTTTTTTTTTTTTTGGGGCGGAGTTTCGCTCTTGTTACCCAGGCTGGAGTGCAATGGCGCGATCTCGGCTCACCGCAACCTCCGCCTCCTGGGTTCAGGCAATTCTCCTGCCTCAGCCTCCTGAGTAGCTGGGACTACAGTCACGCGCCACCATGCCCAGCTAATGTTTTGTATTTTTAGTAGAGATGGGGTTTCACCATGTTGACCAGGATAGTCTCGATCTCTTGACCTTGTGATCCACCCACCTCGGCCTCCCAAAGTGCTGGGCCCGGGTTCCGTCTTTTAAGTCTTACGTTCCCTTTGGATCAGCATCTAACTCTTAAGCTATCCTTTAGATGTAGTGTTTCAAATTTTTAAAATTTATTATAAATTATACAGGTAATACATATTGTGTTCTTCTTATAAACTGTTCAAGCAATAGAAATAAAACAAAGGTCTCCTTGGACACTCAGCCCAACAAATTCCTTTCCTCTAGTCTCTTCCAAGATGTAACCAGTTATTCATTTAATATGAGTCAAACTCCGTACAAACTCAATAAACTCAAGATATACATGTACTTACAACACATCGTTTTTTTTACATACATATTGCATTGTATTCTAGTGTTTTCTTTTTTGCATAAGAATATATGTATCTGGAGGAGCTTTCCCTGTAGATTCATAGATATCAATCTTATTTTAACAGCTGCATTGTATTTCACAATGCAGCAAACTCAAATTTCTTGCAGAAAAAAAATGAAGATAACTAGAGAATGTAAGTCTTCTTCCCTGGCACAACTGTCCTCCTTGCTAAATCCCTGGTTGCCACACAGCTTGCTCTTGGCTGGGGAGTCAGGAAGGGAAGGACCTCATACCCCTCTTAGCTAGGTGCAGAGCAGACCCCAAGCCTAGAGCTCAGATGACTCTACATGTGAGCCCTCTATAGTTCAACCGTCCTCACCCTCTTGGCCATTCTGGCCCAGTGCCACCCCCAAGACTTACCCACACAAGGAAGTTCATTCCAGGGAGACTATGTGTGTGGGCTGGCCCCAGGGATGGGCAACTGTAGACCTTTTTGTTCTACAGGAGGGGGAGGTGGAAATCAAACAAAGTCCCATTGTTGGACGAAGGTTGGGGGGCTCATGCCACCCCTACTCCCACCCCCATTGTCCTGAATCTCTCACCTCAGCATGCAATACTATTTACTTACCTCCTGGAACTTCCACCTGAGAACCTTCTTGGGAATCCCCCTTATGTAACAAGAGAGGTTATTAATTGGCTCTAACTTCTACTCCTCCTGTTAAAATATCAACCATTGCCCTTCTCGGCTCTGCTAAATGGTTCTGTGAGTGGAACAAGTGTTGAGATAGAACTCTCCCTCTCCCTTACACAGCAAGATTCCTTACCTCTACTTCTCTCACTGTGCCCATCTCCAACTCTCTATGTTTAATATTTTCTTAGGGTACCTCCATGTAGCCCAGTATAACCCAGAAGAGTCTAGGGCTCAAGCAGCTGACAGTAGAGAACCCTGGGCATTCTGGCCAGCCCCCTTTCCCTTGCTGCCCTCCTCCCTCCCACCACTTGCCTAAGGCTCACTTGTTGCACTAGGATTCAGGGCAGTTCAGAGAAGGAAAGGAGCCATTCCAATAATACTGCTTTGACCTCTTGCTCACCCAACATCTGCCAGGGGGCAAGGAAAGGGCTTGTTCACTTATGAAGGAAGACAGCTTTAGAGGGACAAGATCACAGAATCTCATAGAACCTCCCTCCCTTCACCCACACAACAGGTGAGGAGCCACAAGAGACAAAACACCTGAGGAGCTGAGACCACAAACCTGGGCTCCCTATTTAGGTCACACTCTCTTCTTCCTTCTGGAAAACTAAGGTTAGGCACTTCCTGCACTACCAGAAGATGAATGGGAACCAAACCCAGGTGTTCGAGTCTGTTCCTTTACAAGATCTAACACTGCTTCCCACTGGGCTCTTAGCATGGCTCTGGGGGCATGCTACTGGTTTCCAACCTGGGTCCAGCCACGCCCACTTTCTTTTACCCTTGCTACAATCTCTTTTACCCTTTCTTTTCAGAGAATACCTCTATTGCCTCCCTCTAAATGCATATTTTTTCTTGTTTTTCATATATAACTCTATATAAAACTTTATATCTAATTAGTTTTTATTTTATGGATGGAGTCTCACTATGTTGTCCAGGCTGGTCTTGAACTACTGTGCTCAAATAATTCTCCCCCCTTGGACTCCCAAAGTGCTGGGATTGCAGGTGTAAGCCACCTCACCCGACCATGTATTTTTTTCTCTCTGAATATAATGTCACCTCCTGCTCCCGCTTGCTCTTTCTTTGGTTGCAGTGGGGAGTGCAGCGAAGGCAGTGGGGTCTGCTGAGTCCCCACACCTGAGTCCCGAGGCGCCCAGACTAGGGTGGCTCCACTTACCCAAAGAAGAGAAGAGCAGCACAGCCAGGATAGGGCTGGGGCTGGATGAGGGAGCCCCAGGAGCCATAGCTGGGGCAGGGGCAGGGGCCCGGAGCGTCTGTGGGGTTGAGAAAGTGGGGAACCAGGAACTGAGCGGGGGGTTCCTGGAACCCGCTTAAAATCCCCTGGGGCCCCAGCATGAGGAGGCTGTCCTCAGCCAGTAACCAATTGCAGCCTGGCATGTGCAGTTGAGAGGTGGTGGGGAGGGGGACAGAGTGCAGGGAGCAGAAGGGGCATTGTATAGTCTGGGTGGAGGGGTGGGGGGACACATACCACCCCATACACAGAGGGCTTTGTGTCTACTGGCCTCTCCCTGTCCCAGGCTGGAATGTTGTGGGGGGGCTGGCTGGTGAGGGAGAGGGACAAAAACAGGGACACAGACAGACTTCTCTGAGGGACAGATAGGGAACCTCAATTTAAAGGCCATATAAAGGTATTCCTCCTTAGCCTCCTTGCCTGAGGGGCTGCTTCAGAGCCCTAGGAACTAGAGGTGGGTATAGAGGTGGGTATCCCCCAGAGAACTCTGAAAATAGGATATCCCTTGTTATCTCCACTAATGTGGGCTACATTATGGACTTCTTGAGATGACCAAGCCCTACAGGAGTTTTTTCCCCTCACTTCCCTGCATCCTGCATGATTCTTCCCAGATAGAAGTTTTTCCACCGGACTATTTCCCGCCAAGAAGCCTCTGACCTTTCCCTCTTTGTCAAGGAGTCCTTCAATGCCTGATGCTGCTATTTAAGTCAATTTCAATTTATATCAAGCCTACAAAATTGTATTGAGTGCCAGCAATATGTAATGTATGAGAATGCAGGTAATAGAGAGAAGAATAAAAATTAAGTCCTTCCTGCAAGGATTGGAAAATTTGGTTTGGGAGGTGGAAGTGGGAGGGTCAGAGGACAAACCCATCAACAACCAACTATAATAAGCCATGATGCTTCCTTTAGTAATAAACAAAGCTCCTGGAGTACAAAAGAGGACACACACAGCTGCAGCATCAGAGAGACCGAGTAAGTTATATGAGAAATTAAAGACAAAACAAACTTTATTCAATAAATGAAGTTTATGTCAGGCACAGTGGCTGACACCTGTAATCTCAGCACTTTGGAAGGCTCAGGCAGGAGGATCACTTGAGTTTAGGAATTTGAGACCCACCTGAGCAACATAGTGAGACCTCGTCTCTACTAAAATTTTTTTAAAAATCAGCTGGGCATGTTGTCGCATGCTTGTAATCCCAGCTACTGGGGAGGCTGAAGCAGGAGGATCACTTAAACCTGGGAAATCAAGGCTGCAGTGAGCTATGACTGCACCACTGCATTCCACCCTGGGCTACAGAATGAGACTCTATCTCAAAAATAAATAAATAAACAGGCCGGGCTCAGTGGCTCAAGCCTGTAATCCCAGCACTTTGGGAGGCCGAGGCAGGTGGATCACAAGGTCAAGAGATCGAGACCATCCTGGTCAACATGGTGAAACCCCGTCTCTACTAAAAATACAAAACATTAGCTGGGCATGGTGGCGCGTGCCTGTAATCCCAGCTACTCAGGAGGTTGAGGCAGGAGAATTGCCTGATCCCAGGAGGCGGAGGTTGTGGTGAGCTGAGATCGCGCCATTGCACTCTAGCCTGGGTAACAAGAGTGAAACTCCATCTCAAAATAAATAAATAAATAAATAAACAAATAACTAAATAGTTCAGAGGGAAGAACAGTTGTGTCTAGGAGGTGATGTTAGATATGAACCAACCTTGAAGGATGACTGCCATTTTGGAAAGGGAGGAAAGAAAGGTTGCCAGAAGATAGAACAGCAAAAGCAAGGACAAAGCGGCGAGAGAATGTGTGTGTGTGAGTGTGTGTGTGTGTGTGTGTGTGTGTGTGTGTGTGTGTGTTATGTAAGAAGAACAGCAAAAGCAAGGACAAAGAGGCGAGAGAATGTGTGTGTGTGTGTGTTGTGTGTGCGTGTTGTGTGTTTGTGTGCGTGTGTTATATAGGTTTGTGATGTGCTGTATATATTCAGGGCAGACCTTGTGCCATTAATTTTGACTTGATTTGGGGAAACTTGAAGTGACATAGTCAAAACAAGACCAGACAGGAAAGTCAAAGCCAGTCTGTGAAAGGCCTTAAATGACAGGTGAAAGAGGGTGAATTCAATTTGGTACATCATGAGAATCTGAAGGTGTTGGTGTTAGGGTGGAGTTAGCAAGAGGAATGTCTACATAACCAGAGCTAAGGTTTTTTTGTTTTCTTGAGGCAGTCTTGCTTTGTTGCCCAGGCTGGAATGCAGTGGCATAATGGCTCACTGCAGCCTTGACCTCTGAGGATCAAGCAATCCTCATACCTCAGCTTTCCAAGTAGCTGGGGACCACTACAGGAGCATGCCACCACATCCAGCTAGTTAAAAAAAATTTTTTTTTTTTCAGAGACAAGGTCTTGCTCTGTGGCCCAGGCTGTAGTGCAGTGGTGTGATCATTGCTCTCACTGCAGCCGCAATCTGTCAGGCTCAAGCGATCTTCCTGTTTCACCCTCCAGATTAGCTGAGCTACAGGCAGGCCCCACCACACCCAGCTAATTTTTCAATTTCTTTTGGAGACGGGGTTCTTATTATGTTGCTCAGGTTGGTCTTGAACTTCTGTACTCAAGTGATCCTCCTGCCTTGGCTTCCCTAAGTACTGGGATTACAGGTGTGAGTCACTGTGCCTGACCTCTAGAGGTTAATTTGAGTGGGGTGGTCATTGTTATTCCCAATATGAGACCACTGCAGACCCGCCCACGTAAGGGAACGGTGTCCTGGTACCTTCCTGGGATCTCATTAGGCCACAGTCCTGGTGGGTTTGGTCATTAGTATCAGATTTGGGTTGTGGAATTCTAAATATGGGATTGCTTATGAAGTCCACAGGCAAAATTATCATCATTGACAAATATTTACAGGATGTTGTAGTCAAGATTTCTATAAAACAGCAATTCAAAGTAAACATCAACAACAAAAAACCCAAAACTCTGCCCCTCCAAAATTTCCACCTAACTCCACCTCCCAACTGTAAGTAATCATTTTTTCCTTATCTAACTGTAAGGTTGACCAAAAGGATAGAGAGGCAGACGCAGGGTCAGGTTTAGCAAGTTTATTTCAAACTGCCAGGCTGCTGCCTTACCACAGGCAGTGAAGGCAGCAGTCTGGCTTACAGACTATGTGGGTTATATAGGGGGTTTGCAGGTAGTGGGGTGCTATTCTAAGATAAAGTGCATCTTGGTTCTCAGGGGCTGACATTCTGCTTAATCGGGTTAACATCCTGGGTTTGAGAGCTGGTGCGGCCACCACATCCTGGAACTGAGGTGCCCTGTTTACAAGGCTTGAGGCTGTTTTTGTTATGAGCTTGGCTCAGCATGTGAGAACAGGAAGGGGGTCTATGGGCTTGCCTTGCTGTGACCCTAACACTAACCACCCCTTTTATCTACACTGTTTTCAAGGGGCTGTTGCTACTTTCTTTGTTGCATTTCTTTATTGATCCCGCTAAGGCTATAGCCTTCTTGGGGACAATATAAACGTTTGTAGCTTTGAACCTCCTACAGAACTTTTCACAGACTGAAGAAAAGTCCATACCTACATGCTAAATGAAACTATTAATATTTAAAGAGCCTATTGGGCTGGGAGCGGTGGCTCACACTTATAATCCCAGCACTTTGGGAGGCCGAGGCGGGCAGATCACTTGAGGTCAGGAGTTTGATACCAGCCTGGCCAACATGGTGAAACTCCGTCTCCACTAAAAATACAGAGAATCAGCCTGGCACGGTGGTGCATGACTGTAATCCCAGCTACTCGGGAGGCTGAGGCAGGAGAAGCGCTTGAACCTGGGAGGACGAAGTTGCAGTGAGTGGAGATCGTGCCATTGTACTCCAGCCTGATTGACAGTGTGAGACACTGTCTCAAAAAACAAAAAACAAACAAACAAAAAAAACAGCTGAGTGAAAGAGGCATCCCCTGGGTTAATGTGAAGCTCCAGAGAGCTGAAGGTAGGATCAATGACTGGAAGTTTGACAGCACAAAGCTGTATTTAAAATGTCTTTCTAATGAATAAATTGTTCACTAAATAAAACTTGTTTTTTGAGGTACCCATCATTAAATGTGTGGGAGCAGAGTCTTGAAGATCAGCTGTCAGGGGTGTTGCAGAGAAGATCCCAGCTTGGATTAGAGAACCTCTTCCAATCCTAAAGCGTATGAATGTGCTTTCTTTGTCAAGCATTATAGAAATGCAAAATAGTATTATGCATTTGATGCAGAAATAAGTAAATTTGTGCTATTTAAATCCTGAAGTGCAGGGATTTTAAATATACATAAGATCTGAATATTAATATAATTATGTTTTTTGTAGTAATAAAACTAAAAATTTTTGTTCTGGGCTGTCCTTTTAACTCTTCTCCACCCTGCTCCCCACAAACCACTCAAGAACTTTTGCACTCTGTTCCCTTCCTTTCTCACTTGCTCTTCTTTCTTCAGTCTTGAGTGGTCGTCAGTTGATTCCTGTGCTTGGGGCTTGGGTTCCTATATATATATATAAATCAAAGCGTGTTCTCCCCCTCACTCCAGGTTCTTCTAACTGTGGGTGTCACCCACACAGCGTTGAAATAAGGAACAAGACAGCATTGTCCTCGGCTAGTGGGCGCCTGGTTCATGTGGCAGCTCAAACCCAGGAATTGTGGGGTCTGATCCAGATGGTTAGACGAGGCTCCGCGTTCATGGGAATGGTGGTCCGCAAGGTCTTCTCGAGGCCCCTTTACACACTCCCCAACTTAGATCACAATTTATGTATCTCTCCGGTTAAAGCTTCACATTAGAACAGGAAGGAGCCCAAAGTATCTTTTTTCTTGGGTGTCTGAACCGGCCAACCACGACGTTTTCAGGCCGACCTAGGAGGGAGAGGGAGTACAACAGACAGCTAAGCCCTTAAGGAAGGCTCTAAACAAGTCCGGCGCTCGCTGTTCGGGAGTGGGATACAAAAGGAATATGCACGCCGGTGGAACATAGACTGCAGATTTTGAGCCAGCGGCGTTTCTGCCGAAATCCTGGCAAATTCCGGTAGAAGTGAGCGGAAGGAGGCAGGGGAGGAGACCAAAGAACCAGAAAACAACCAGCAAACCATCTGCGGAGAGATGAGCGGAGACGCTCCGCAGCCTTCTAGAGACTAGTCACCTGACACCCAAACCCCGGCCCGCGCGCCTCCACCCTGCGGCGGCGGGGCAACCTGACGTCACTTCCGTCCAGACCGGAACCCGAGATGGCGGCGTTCTTGCTGAGGTGACTTTCGTGTGGGGCTGGGAGTTGGTGGCTGCGGCCCTCCGGAGACCTGAACTGGTCCCTCACGTTTTGCTGACAAGTGTTTACCCTGTGCCTGGGCGGGGAGAGGACCCATGGGTGTGGCGGCCAAACGCTCGCGAATCGTAGCGACCCGTTTTCCAGTCCCCCGCCAGCAGCTCCAGTGCGCTCCGTAGGGCTTCGGGGTCACTGACTCCCTATCGAGGGGCGCGCGGCTCTCGCCCCTTCTGTTTTCTCCACCTCCTCTAGTACTTCTTCCGCAAATTGCTCTCGTGCCTGCACCCAGAGCCGAGCTCTGAGAAAATAACGTCGAGGTCAGCCACCCACGGGTCCTACGATTTCGAGAGCGTATTTAGACATTTAGCTTCGGAGAGAGAGTTCCTGGTGTACTTTGCGTTTGCTTCTAATGCCGTCAAACACTGGCTGCTCCCGGCAGTAAGGGGCACGGTCAGCGTTCCCAGCGGGCCACTGGCAAAGGGTGCCTGGACCCCTACTGGGGTGGCGATTGGCATTAGCACCCAGGGCGGTCCTCTGCTGCCCCAAAGCAGTACAGGGGATTCATTTTTAGTGCATCTTTTAATTTGGGAGAGAAAGTGAGTGTCCCAGTTTTTCTCTAAAATATGAGTTAGTTGTCCAGAGAAATACCCTAGATTTTCTTTCATTCTGAACATTCTGCTATATAGGTCTCATTCTCTACTCAACCTCTCTACTCACAGCGACTAGACTAGCGCCTTTAGGCACTCCTGGTACAAATGCCAGTACAGTTTTGTGCCAGCCCTATTTTTGGAAATTATTTGTTGTGGAAAATTAGCTTCAATGCTATTGAGATTTCAATCCCTGATTTCCCCAAATGTGTTCTCATTTCTCTTTCCACTTCAGTCACCCAGTTTAAAAATAGAGGGACTTTGTTTAGTTTTTTTCAGTTACAAAATGATTCCTCTTGGAGTTGAAATCAGGGTTATCTTAATCCGTCATTTTCTCCCTGTTTTTCATCTCCATATGTGTCTTCTTTCTGAGGTATGCCAAGGCTTGTTTTTGCTAGTGCTGCCTCCTTTATTCCAGATGGTTTGACCATAATTGAATGGTTTTGAATTCTCTGATATATTTTGTTAGGGGCTTTTGGTAGAATTAACATTTCGTTTGAAATGATCATATTTGTCCCAAACAGTTCATTATAGGAGTTTTGGGGTTAGTATTTACAAGCTGAGGATCATTATACTCATTAAGTGTATCCATACAGTATCATTTGAGTTGTATAGCGCTGTCCATACTAGGATTCAATGCCAAGAAAGATGTATTTTTCATTAGTGGCAATCTGAAGCTCTCATGGGAAGGGCACCTCTATTTCTCATAAGGGCTTTTTTTTTGTTTTTGGAGGAGAAATGAGGAATTACATTTTTTTTCTTGATAGAAGTTTCCAGTCTAATTCCATTTTACCAGAGGGATCTGAAACTGTTCATAATGTTCTGATTTAACCTCAAAGGAAAATACCTTCTGAGAAATCCTAGGAGCTGGCTTCTAGTTCTACATTTATTTTGGACAAGTCAAGGTCATTGATTCTATGATTGTGGTTTCCTCATTTGTGTTGACAACGGCAATAACTTGGGCCCACTTAAGAGAAATATTGGTTAAACTTTTTTGTTGTTTTTTTTTTGGGGGGGGGGTCTTCTTTTCTGTTATTTTTATTTTTTTTGTGATGGAGTCTCACTCTGTTGCCCAGGCTAAAGTGCAGAGGTGCGATCTCAGCTTACTGCAACCTCTGCCACCCCGGTTCAAGTGATTCTCCTGCCTTAGCCTCCCGAGTAGCTGGGAATATGGGTGCCTGCCACCACGCCTGGGTGATTTTTGTATTTTTAGTAGAGACTGGGTTTCACCATCTTGGCCAGGCTGGACTCCTGACCTTGTGATCCACCTGCCTTGGCCTCCCAAAGTGCTGGGATTACAGGCATGGGCCACTGTGCCTGGCCTTTATTTTTATTTTTGGTTAAACTTTAAAAAATTTTTATTAATGTACTTCTAATTGGCAGTTGAAAATTGTATATATGGTGTAAAACATGTTTTGAAAAATCGTGTATGCTAAATGGAGCTATTAACATATGTATTGCATCTTTGTGGGGAGAACACTTGAAATTCATTCTTCGTGATTTTCAAGTACACAGTGCCTTGTTATTAACTATGATTAACAATAATCTAATAACGTAATAATTGTACTGTGTAGTTGTACAATAGATCTCTTGAACTTATTCCTCCTGTCTAACTGAAATTTTGTATCCTTTACCAATTCTTCCCATTCCCCCCATATAAATATGTTTAATGCTTGTCTAATTATTAGTTATCAGAGTATTGTATTGTCATGGTTTTCGAATATATGCTGTATATTTTGTATATTCCCTAAACAGTTCAGGGACCAGCCAGAGATGAACAACCAGCCAAGTAACAGAAACCATTGGCAATCAGTCAGGGAATGACTTGCCAAAGCCAAGGAGTCAGAGAACTAAGCTAAGGACAGCTAGGATTCTGTCTAACAATGTTCATGCTCCTTAAGCACAAAGTCACCAAGAGTCATTAACTATCTAATTGTATTAAATACTGTGTGTGAAATGCCTCTAAATATTAAGGTTTAACTCTCAATTTATGAGACTGCTTTTTTTTTGAGACGGAGTTTCGCCGTTGTTGCCCAGGCTGGAGTGCAATTGCGTGATCTCAGCTCACCGCAACCTCTGCCTCTTGGGTTTAAGCAATTTTCCTGCCTCAGCCTCCTGAGTAGCTGGGACTACAGGCACGCACCATGCCCAGCTAATTGTTGTATTTTTTTTTTTTGAGACGGAGTTTCACTCATGTTACCCAGGCTGGAGTGCAATGGCGCGATCTCGGCTCACCGCAACCTCCGCCTCCTGGGTTCAGGCAATTCTCCTGCCTCAGCCTCCTGAGTAGCTGGGATTACAGGCACGCACCACCATGCCCAGCTAATTTTTGTATTTTTAGTAGAGACGGGGTTTCACCTTGTTGACCAGGATGGTCTCAATCTCTTGACCTCGTGATCCACCCGCCTCGGCCTTCCAAAGTGCTGGGATTATAGGCGTGAGCCACCGCGCCTGGCCGAGACTGCTTTTTAAAATAAGCACATTCATTCACAAACTTTTTTCTTTCGCTTCTTCTATGTGTCAGACATTATTACATTATTATAAGTAGTGTTTGAATCCAAGGCCTGACCTTGAATTGAGACCAGCCTGACCAACATGGAGAACCCCATCTCTACTAAAAATACAAAATTAGATGGGCATGGTGGTGCATGCCTGTAATACCAGCTACTCGGGAGGCTGAGGCAGGAGAATCGCTTGAACCCCGGAGGTGGAGGTTGGGGTGAGCCGAGATTGTGCCATTGTACTCCAGTCTGGGCAACAAGAGCAAAACTCCATCTCAAAAAAAAAAGTACTATGGATCCAAACTATTCCAGTCCTGTCCTTGAGCTCAAAGTCTAGCAGGGAGATAAATAGATAAATAGATTAAACAATGTAAGAAATATTAATAGATATGAACAAGTGTGAGAGCATGGTAGATATAGCAAGTAAGGCTAAAGAAGTGGTGATCTTGCTATCCAGGAATTTTTTTTTTTTTTTTTAATTTTTGGGTCTTTTTTTTGAGACTGAGTCTTGGTCTGTCACCCAGGCTGGAGTGCAGTGGTACAATCTTGGCTCACTGCAACCTTTGCCTCCTGGGTTCAAGAGATTCTCCTACCTCAGCCACCTGCGTAGCTGGGATTACAGGTGAGTGCCACTATGCCCAGCTAATTTTTGTATTTTTAGTAGAAACATGGTTTCACCATGTTGGCCAGGCTGGTCTTGATATCCTGACCTCATATGATCCACCCACCTTGGCCTCCCATAGTGCTGGGATTACAGGCATGAGCTACTGTGCCTGTTGCTTAGGGGTTTTGAAGGATGAGTTTAACAGGCTCTGAGGGAGGCTGTAGTCAGAGAACAGCATGAGCAAAGGCATGTGGTCAAAAGGGGGTTTGCTGTATCTGGACATGATGTAATGTTCAGTGTGACAAATTAGAGGGGATTGAAAGGAATTTGTGGGAGGTTAGGTCCAGAGTTGGATTGGGCCACACTGTAAAGTGCATTGTTTGCCACAGTTTGGATCTTATACTGTAAGCAGTGAGAAATTAACTGTTAAAGATTTTTAGGCAGAAGAATGATGAAACCATTTTATTTTATTTACTTTTCAGTAAATTAGTGTTGGTGGTATTGAATCGTATGTAAGAGATTGGTGCTAGGGAGATTAGTTCAGGAGCTCGTGTTACAGTCCTAGTGAGAAATGAAGAGGATATAGATTATAGCAATGGATTGGAATGAAGCTTCCTAGATGTTAATGGTAAGGTTGGATGATTCCATGCATATATATGGGGTGAGAGAAAAGAAATCAAGGATGACTTAGGTTATAGTTTGGTAGTGGAGTGGTAATAATCATTAACCAGAACTTTTGTATACAAATTATTGTTCATCATGTCATTCAAGTTTATATATTAACTTTATATATTAATTTAACTCTGCTAAATATGCAAAAATCAGCCCGGCGTGGTGGGGGGCACCTGTATTCCCAGCTACTCAGGAGGCTGAGGCGGGAGAATTGCTTGAACCCAGGCAGCAGAGATTGCAGTGAGCCAAGATCGCACCACTATAGTCCAGCCTGGGCAAAAAGTCATATAATGTATGGCTATAATAAGAGAAACTCATTATGTTATAGTCACATCTTGTTTTGGACTAAATTTGGTATAATTCAATTTGATCACATAGACTTGACTTTGAATAACTTTTATTTTTTCCCAGAAATCAAATTTATTTTCAGTAGATGATATTCTTGTTACCACTGAGGGTTTTAAAGAGAAAGTGATGCAAATTCTAAAGACCGTGGGGAGATCAGTGATAATATATTACATATATATGTGGTGTTTTTTGGTTTAGACAATGCTTTCCTGTATGTTTTCTTGTGCAGTACACTCAGCAACCAATAAGGTAGGTATTATCCGTCTCATTTTATAAATGAAAACGCTGAAGCTCAATGACTCACTGAAGTTATACAACTTATTCTGAGATTTCAGTCTTGATTTTTTACTTTCTAATGTTATTTTTACATTACCTTTGCTGCCCCAATCCAGAGAAGAGTTTCAAAAATGATTTGAGCAGCGATTACATTTTGGGGAGACATGTATAATGCATTTAGAAGGGAGCAACAATAACTAGACAATCTAAGTTCTGGTTTGTCAGTTAAAAATACAGAGTTCTGTATATAACTCTGTATATAACTACTTTTGTCATATTTCAAATAAGGTTATGGCATTTGTACAGCTAGTTTCTGTGAGGGCCTTGTAGAAAGTTTACACTGATATTTGTCTGGGAAACAATAGCACTAGACAGAGAGGGCACGCCATAGATTCCAACCCACATCTGCAAACTCTTGCTGGGTAGCTGAGTGACTGGGCCTAGCCTGGTGTGAGGAATGCGTGCCCTGCAACTTCAGAGTCACAATTCAATTGATTGAAAGAGATTTGTTCCCACTTCTTTCTGGGAGCCTTGGGTATACAATGTCTGTATTCACCTCTTTCCTTCAAAGCTGTAAAGAGGGAAGAGCTGAAGAAGGAAGTTGGTTAGATTTTTTTTTCCTTCAAATAGTGGGCCCTCCTAGTGTACTAATCGGAAGCATACAGCTTTTGAAAAGTTTATGCATTTAATATCAATGGTGTGAGGGACATCATGAGCTTTTTCAGAAGATCATTAGATCTTTGTGAGATCTTGTATCCTCCTAGTGTCTTGCACATAGTGCATATGCAATAAACTTTTGTAGAATCGTATTTTTAAGTTTTAGTCTCAGAAATTCACTCTATTCACCTTCTTAAATGCTTTTGGAAAGATTTGATATAATGATGTGACTGAAGTGTATAATGGTCATGTGTTTTTCATAATACATGAACATCCCTTTTCTGAAAAGCTTGGGACCAGAAGTATTTAGGATTTTGGATTTTTTTCAGATTTTGGAATATTTGCATTATACTTACTGGTTGAGTATCACTAAGCTGAAATCCAAAATGCTCCAGTGTGCATTTCTTTTGAGCATCATGTCAAGTACTCAAAAAGTTTTGGGTTATGGAGTTTTCAGATTTTGAATTTTCTTTTTTTTTTTTTTTTTTTTTTTTTGAGACGGAGTTTCGCTCTTGTTACCCAGGCTGGAGTGCAATGGCGCGATCTCGGCTCACCGCAACCTCCGCCTCCTGGGTTCAGGCAATTCTCCTGCCTCAGCCTCCTGAGTAGCTGGGATTACAGGCACGCACCACCATGCCCAGCTAATTTTTTGTAGCTTTAGTAGAGACGGGGTTTCACCATGTTGACCAGGATGGTCTCGATCTCTTGACCTTGTGATCCACCCGCCTCGGCCTCCCAAAGTGCTGGGATTACAGGCTTGAGCCACCGCGCCCGGCTCAGATTTTGAATTTTCTAGAGTAGGGGTGTAAAACCTGTATTGTGTAAACTTTGGATCAGTGAAATTCTCCTTAGATAGAGTGCCTGGGCACGTCTTAGTTTTTGACTTGAAAAGCAATTCTGGCACTGGTGTATACATTTCAAAAATAACAACTTTTAAGTAGAAGACTTTCATGGGATCAGTAAAAAAATTTTTTCATTCCCATTTTTTTGCATATTATTATAATTACATAAAAGACTTTTTGCCTTTTAATTTTTTTTCTCATATGGATTTGCAATCCAATGAAAGACTTTTGAGTTGAAATCTTCACTCAGGTTATCTGGAGCTTGATTGATGTTAGCTTCTGAAATGACCTAGTTTAATATTTAGGATGCCCTATTCACAAACCCCTTGCAGTCTTCAACCTTTTTTTTTTTTTTTTTTTTTTTTTTGAGACAAGGTCTAGCCCTGTCACCCAGCCTGGAATGCAGTGGTGTGATCTTGGCTCATTTCAACCTCTGCCTCCCAGGCTTAAGTGATACTCCCACCTCAGCCTCCAGCGTAGCTGGGACTCTGGATATGTACTACCACACCCAGCTAATTTTCGTATTTTTTGTAGAGATGGAGTTTTACCGTGTTGTCCAGGCTGGTATTGAACTCCTAGGCTCAAGTAGTCCACTGGCCTCAGCCTCCCAAAGTGCTGGGATTATAGGCATGAGCCACCGCACCTGGCCCAGCCTTTTAAATTCATCCATTTGTAGCAGGTTTCTGTTAAAGCTAAGCTATACGCTTGCAGTTACCAGTGGGATTATTCTGTTTTTGTTTTATTTTGTTAACTCTGTCTGTTATACCTCACCTCCTATAAGACCTAGCTTTTAAAAAATCACTATTTCTCTGTTGAACATTTCCAACTCTAATTATTCTTATTCTTTTATCTTGTATTATTTGTGTTTTATTAAAACTTTATTTTGCAGCCAGGCACGGTGGCCCCCAGCACTTTGGGAGGCTGAGGCAGGTGGATCACCAGGTCAGGAGATCGAGACCATCCTGGCCAACATGGTGAAACCCTGTCTGTACTAAAAATACAAAAATTAGCCAGGCATGGTGGCACGGGCCTGTAATCCCAGCTGCTTGGGAGGCTGAGGCAGGAGAATCCCTTGAACTTGGGAGGTGGAGGTTGCAATGAGCTGAGATTGCACCACTGCACTCCAGCCTGGCGACAGAGTGGGACTCCATCTCAAAAACAAAAGACAAACTTTATTTTGCATTTTTAGGTAACATTTCTGATTATTTTCAAGTTACTTAGAGTTGTAGCTTTTCAACTGGAAAATGATATCAAGGACACTGATACTGTCATTGTTTTTATCTTATTGTTAATCCATCCCTTCACCCCTAAGTCTAATATAGTACAAAAATAGAAGTTGATACACTAAAGTTAATCTCTAAATGTATATTGATTTTTGATTCTCTTGTCTTGCAGACACGTTAGTCGTCATTGCCTCCGAAACCACTTTAGCCCTCAGCTCTGTGTCAGAAAGTAAGTTTCTAAGTCTGGAGATTATTATTTTTTTTCCCTTAGGGAAAAGCAATAGATTGTTGACTTAGATTTGGTAGATATGTATGAAAGTGGGCAGTTGTAGACAGTTGACTGAAATTTAAGTAATTGTGGTCACTTTATTGTTTGTGTGTATGCATGTTGTTTTTGAGACAGGCTCTCACTCTGTTGCCTAGGCTAGAGTGCAGTGGCACAATCAGAGCTCGCTGTAGCCTCGACTTCCTCAGCTCAGCTTCCTGTTGCTGGGACTACAGGTGTATGGTGTGCCACCATGCCTGGCTAATTTTTTGTATTTTTTGTAGAGACGGGTCTCGCCATTTTGCCCAAGCTGGTCTTGAACTCCTGGGCTCAAGTGATCCTCCTGCCTCGGCTGGGATTATAGGCATGAGCCACTGCACCTGAACTTTCATGCTATATGTTTATTCTCAGCCTGTTGATGTCAACAGTTGCCTTTATGTGACCTTTTAAAAATTTTTTGTTTTGGAAATATTTTATACTTTCGGAAAAGTTATAAGATTCTATATACCTTTCACCCACATTTGTCAGTTGTTAACATTTTATTGTGTTTGTTTATTACTCTTTTTCTGTATTTTAGATTATGCTATATGAAGTTTTTATTTTTGTAGGTCAAAACTGGTGGAATATTAATGACTTAGTGTAGTTTAGCCTAATATATATTTAATTATTACTATTTTCACTGAATGCTTTAAGAGTAAGTTTGAATATCATGACCATTTACCTCTAAATGTTTCTCCTAAGGATAAAGAAATTGTCTTACATAATGCAGTATAATTATATAAGCATAATTATCAAATTCAGGACATTTAACATTGATTAACTCTTATCTGATATACAGTTGATTTTCAGATTTTTCATTTGTCCCAAATAATGTATTTTATAGAAATACAATCAGCTGGGCACGGTGGCTCATGTCTGTAATCCTCACAATTTAGGAGGCCTATGCAGAAGGATCACTTGAGGCCAGGAGTTCAAGACCAGCCTGAGCAACAGAGAGAGACCCTGTCTCTACAGAAAATTAAAAAATAAAAAATTAGCTGAGTGTGGTGGTGTGTGCCTATAACCCCACCTATGGGGGAGGCTAAGGCAGGAGGATGTCTTGGGCCCAGCAGTATGAGGCTGCAGTGAGCTATGATCATGCCAATGCACTCCAGCCTGGGCAATAGAATGAGACCTCCGTCTCTATATTAAAAACAAGAAGGTCAGGTGCAGTGGCTCACACCTGTAATCCCAGCACTTTGGGAGGCTGAGGCGGGTGGATCACCTGAGGTCAGGAGTTCAAGATCAGCCTGGCCAACGTGGTGAGACCCTGTCTCTACTAAAAATACAAAAAATTAGCCTAGCATGGTGGCAGATGCCTGTAAGTAATTACAGCTACTTGGGAGGCTGAGGCAGGAGAATTGCTTTAACCCAGAAGGTGGAGGTTGCAGTCAGCGGAGATCGTGCCATTGCACTCCAGCCTGAGAGACAAGAGTGAAACTCCGTCTCAAAAAAAAAAAAAAAGAGCTGGGCGCAGTGGTTCACGCCTGTAATCCCAGCACTTTGGGAGGCCGAGGCGGGTGGATCACGAGGTCAAGAGATCGAGACCATCCTGGTCAACATGGTGAAACCCCGTCTCTACTAAAGCTACAAAAAATTAGCTGGGCATGGTGGTGCGTGCCTGTAGTCCCAGCTGCTCTGGAGGCTGAGGCAGGAGAATTGCCTGAACCCAGGAGGCGGAGGTTGCGGTGAGCCAGCCTGGGTAACAAGAGCGAAACTCTGTCTCAAAAAAAATAAAAATAAAAATAAAAATAAAATAAAAATAAAAATAAAAAAGAAAGAAAAAAGAAACAGTTCTCCATTGTCCATCCAGAATTTAACTAGGCTCACACATTGAACTTAGTTGATCTCTTTCTTTAGTATCCTATAGTCTGGAACTGTTGCTTAGACTTTCTCTACAGTCTTATGGCAGTGACAGTTTTTGAAGAATACAGGCCAGTTTTGTAGCATTCCTCAAGTTGGCTTTTTCTGATTCTTTCCTAATGATTAGATTTAGGTTGTGGTTTTTTGGCAGGAGTAATGGATGATGTTATATCCTCAGTACATCATGTCAAGGGCCATATGATGCCATATTTTACCATTATCAGTAATTTTTCCTTTTTTTTTTTTGTTGAGACAGAGTTTTGCTCTTGTTGCCCAGGCTGGAGTGCAATTGCACGATCTCAGTTCATCACAATCTCCTCCTCCTGGTTCAAGGGATTCTCCTGCCTCAGCCTACCAAGTAGCTGGAATTGCAGGGAGGTACCACCACGCCTGCTAATTGTGTATTTTTAGTGGAGATAGGGTTTCTCCATGTTGGTCAGGCTGGTCTTGAACTCCTGACCTTAGGTGATCTGCCCTCCTTGGCCTCCAAAAGTGCTGGGATTACAGATGTGAACCACTGCACCTGGCTTTTTTTTTTTTTTTCCCATTTATTTTATTGCATTTTAGGTTTTGGGGTACATGTGAAGAACATGCAAGATTGTTGCATAGGTACACACATGGCAGTGTGATTTGCTGCCTTCCTCCCCATCACCTACATCTGGCATTATCTCTCCCCTTGCTATCTCTCCCCAACTCCGCACCCCCCACCATCCCTCCCCTATTTCCCCCCAACTGACCCCGTGTGTAATGCTCCCCTCCCTGTGTCCATGTGTTCTCATTGTTCAACACCCGCCTATGAGTGAGAACATGTGGTGTTTGATCTGCTCTTCTGTCAGTTTGCTGAGAATGATGGTTTCCAGGTTCATCCATGTCCCTACAAAGGACACAAACTCATCGTTTTTGATGGCTGCATAATATTCCATGGTGTATATGTGCCACATTTT
>NW_022437059.1:4878990-4902815 GCF_009761245.1 Sapajus apella
TTTTTTTTTTTTTTTTTTTTTTTTGAGAATGAAATGTTTCCCATCATAGTGGGTTCTTAAGCACGCTCTCCACGTATGCGGCGTGCTAGCTGGATGTCTTTTGGCATAATTGTTAAACGTTTAGCATGGATAGCACAAAGGTTGGTGTCTTCAAAAAGGCCAACCAGATAGGCCTCACTTGCCTCCTGCAAAGCACCGACAGCTGCGCTCTGGAAGCGCAGATCTGTTTTAAAGTCCTGAGCAATTTCTCACACCAGACGCTGGAAGGGAAGTTTGCGAATCAGAAGTTCAGTGGACTTCTCATAACGTCTAATTTCACGGAGTGCCACAGTACCAGGCCTGTAACGATGAGGTTTCTTCACCCCTCCAGTAGAGGGCGCACTCTTGCGAGCGGCTTTTGTAGCCAGTTGCTTCCTGGGTGCTTTACCACCGGTAGATTTGCGGGCAGTCTGCTTTTTACGAGCCATGGTATAGAGACCTCCTTACTTAACCCCCTTCTCCTTTGGCTGGAGCTTGGCCAGCGAGAGGCAGCGCTGGCATTGGAGAGCAACGGCGGCGTGGCGGCAGCTGCAAACACAATTCATTTTTTTTTTTTTTTTTTTGAGATGGGATCTCGCCCAGGCTGGGTTGCAGTGGGGGTGATCATGGCTCAGTGCAACCTCAGCCTCCCAGGTTCAGGGGATCCTTCCACCTCAGCCTCCTGAGTAGCTGGGACCATAGGAGCTCACCACCACACCTGGCTAATTTTTTGTAATTTTGGTAGAGGTGGGATTTCGCCATTTTGGCTAGGCTGGTCTCAAACTCCTGAGCTCAGGCGATCTGCCTGCCTAGGCCTCCCAAAGTGCTAAGATTATAGTCGTGAGCCACTGCGCCTGGCTCTCTTTCTTCTTTTAAATTAGAGATGGGGGTTTCACTGTGTTGCCCAGACTGGTCTTAAACTCCTAGCCTCAAGTGATCCTCTTGCCTTGGCCTCCCAAACTTCTAGGAATTACAGGTGTGAGCCACTGCACTCGGCCTAATTTTTAACTTTGATCATTTGGATAACAAATGTCTGCTAGGATTTTTCTATTGTAAAGTTACTGTTACTTCCTTTTGTAATTAATAGATAATCTCTAGACAGATATTTTCTTGAAGGAATGGAATCATGTTTAATATAGGCACATAATAGATTTTTTTTTTCTGAGACAGGATCTCAGTCTGTCACCCAGCTGAAGTGCCGTGACATGATCATGGCTCACCACATCCTCAATCCCCCTGGGCTCAGGTGATCCTCCCATCTCAGCCTCCTGAGCAGCTGAACTATAGGTGCACACCACCATGCCCAGCTAGTTTTTGTGTTTTTTGTAGAGAAGGGGTTTTACCATGTTGCCCAAGCTGGTCTTGAACTCCTGGGCTCAAGTGATCCACCCACCTCAGCCTCCGAAAGTGCTAGGATTATAAGCATAAGTCACCATGCTCAGCCTAATAAATTGTTGAGGATAGCTATTTCTTATTTATTTATTTATAGAGACAGGGTCTCCCTATGTTGCCCAGGATGGTCTCGAACTCCTGGGCTCAAGGGATCCTCCTGCCTCGGCCTCTCAAAGTGCTAGGATTACAGGCATGAGTCACCACACCTGGCCTGAGCGTAGCTGGTTAATAGTTGGTTTCAACCTAGCCCAGTGACAAAAGAAACCAAGAAACTATTGTGGTACCGAGCTGAATCTAGTTCTTGATTTTTGAGAACCTGAAAGGGAATCTTGAAAAGCCAGATGAAAGGAGATGGTAATGTATGAGTTAAAACTCTGGCCTTGGAAAAGCATAATCCATTTATGTGAATATTTTAAAAATACACTTGCCCTGCCACCCAACAGGAAGTTGCACTTTCACTGCCAGACCTGTGTATTGGGTGGGATTAGAAAGCAGAGTTATTGGCTGGGTGTGGTGGCTCATGCCTGTAATCCTAGCACTTTGGGAGGCCGAGGTTGTCAGATCACGAGGTCAGGAGATCAAGACCATCTTGGCCCCATCTCTACTAAAAATACAAAAATTAGCTAGGCATGGTGGCACACGCCTGTAGTCCCAGCTACTTGGGAAGCTGAGGTAGGAGAATTGCTTGAATCTGGGATGCGAAGGTCGCAGTTAGCCGAGATTGTGCCACTGAACTCCGGCCTGGCGACAGAGCAAGAATCCGTCTTAAAAAAAAAAGAAAAAGAAATCAGTTATCGTCTGATATGACCTCATCAGATGATTGAAGTTATTAACTGAATTAAGCTTGGTATAAAAATAAGGTAAGTGGAGGAACATGTTTTCCCAATACTGTGGATTTGTCTAGCCCACCATACTGTTATTGGAAAAGGGGTCTTGACCCAGACCCCAAGAGAGGGGTCTTGGATCTCATGTAGGAAGGAATTCAAGGTGAGTAGCAAAGCGCAATGAAAGAAGCAAGTTTATTAGAAACTACTCCATTATATAGTAGGATGTCCTAAGGAAACAAGTGGAGGAATGTGCTTTCTTTAAGTTTCTTTTTTTCTTCTTTTTTTTTTTTCTTTTTTGTTTTATATATTTTTTTCTATGTCTTTAAATTTTTATTTTTTTGATTTTTAATTTTTTGAAAATATTTTGAGATAGAATGTTGCTTTGTTGCCGAGGCTGGAGTACCATCATGCAATCACAGCTCACTGCAGCCTCTACCTCCCTGGGCTCAGGACATCCTCTCACCTCAGCCTCCTGAATAGGTGGGACTATAGGCTTGGACCATCATGCCTGGCTTAATTTTCTTTACATTTTTTGTGGAGATGGGGTTTTGCCATGTTGCCCAGGCTGGTCTCAAACTTCTAGGCTCAAGTTATCTGACCACCTTAGCCTCCCAAAGCGCTGGGAGTATAGGCTTGAGCCACTATGCCTGGTCTAAGTGTTCCTTATATAGAGGTCTTGTCCATGTAAAGACCAAACCAAGCTGTGCTTACATGCGGAGGTGCAGACAGCATGACAAAATTTATTATTCTATTGATTTAAAGAAAACTATCCTTGACATTTTAGTGTGTAAGGACATCAAAGCATAACAATAATTATTTTGAAAGCATATGTTGTTATGGGTATTGGGACATCTGGACTTTCTGTTGTTGGAGTTTGTCTTTGCAGGTATTACCAAGCTGCTTCCTTATCTGTAAACATCTTAGGACTGTGGGTTGTGACTGGCAAGGAATCTGCCTTGCTAGTTTTAAGATGGAGTTGATTTTATTTTTATTATTTTCTGTTTTCTATTGCTGTAGCAAGATGGAGTCAATTTTAAAATAGTGTCACTCTGGCTCTTCTAGGCTCCTGCTTCCCTAATAAAACCTTTTCTAAAAAGGTATTGCAATTTTTTTTTGAGACAATTTTGCTCTTGTTGCCCAGGTTGGAGTGCAATGGTACAATCTCGGCTCACTGCAACCTCTGCCTGCTGGGCTCAAGCAATTCTCCTGCCTCTGCCTCCAGAGTAGCTGAGATTACAGGCGCCTGCTGCCACACCCAGCTAATTTTGTATTTTTAATGGAGACGGGGTTTCTCTATGTTGGTCAGGCTGGTCTTGAGCCCCCGACCTCAGGTGATACGCCTACCTTAGCCTCCAAAAGTGCTGGGATTACAGGCATGAGCTACCGTGCCTGGCCTGTATTGCAAAATATTAACTTAACAAAAAGTTATGCAAAATATTAAACCAAGCTTACTTTTAGTTCTTTTGAAACTTTCTGGTTTTATTTTAGTGCTGCTCCTTTGGGAACCACAGCCAAAGAAGAGATGGAGCGGTTCTGGAATAAGAACACAGGGTCCAACCGTCCCTTATCTCCCCACATCACTATCTACAGGTAAGGACTCTGGAGCCAGAGAATCTAGAGGTAGTGGGTGAGTTCTTAAGGTTGATCTTTAGCCTACCTGATACTTCCCTCACTTTTGCTCAACTAAAATACAGCTATGTAGGTAAGGTGAACCCTTCAGGGTAAAGGGAGATAACATAAGGATTATCTTAGGCCTTTTTTATATGGAGATGACTAAATTCTATCTTCTAGCATTAGAAAGGTAATTTATCCTGCAAAATTACCATTAAGAAAATTCTGGGCCGGGTGTGGTGGCTCATGCCTGTAATCTCAGCACTTTGGGAGGCCGAGGCCGGTGGATCACAAGGTCATGAGATTAAGACCATCCTGGTCAACATAGTGAAAACCCATCTCTACTAAAAATACAATAGAAATGCACCATTGTACATTTCCACTAGCAGTGTATAAGGGTTCCAGTTTATCCACATCCTCACCAACGCAACATCCATATTTCTACTAACATCTGTTCAAGGCAATTTGGGCTTTTTAAAAATTATGGTTCTAAAAATTATTTTAATCCCTTCCACTGCCCAATTTCAAAGGCACTTCAGCATTTTTGGGTAGTCGTTAACAGCTGCACTGCTCTTTCAGTCACCACAATCTATACTAGTTTTCTGTTTACTGCCATAACAAATTATTGCAAACTTAGTGACTTAACACAAATTTATTACAGTTCTGTGGGTCAGAAGTCTGACAAAATCTTCCTGGACTGAAATCCAGGTGTTTGCAGGGCCCTGTTTCCTTCTGGAGGCCCTAGGGAAGAATGCGTTTCCTTGCCTTTTCTAGCCTCCAGAGGCTATCTGAATTCCTTGGCATGTGTCCTCCTTCCTCCATCTTCAGAACCAGCAATGCTAAATTGAATTCTTCAGTCACAACAGTTGACCCTGCTTCCGTCATCACATTTCTTCTTTGACTCCTTTCTTCTGTGAGCCTCTTCTGCTTTTCTTTTTTCTCTTTTCTCTCTTCTGCTGTTAAAGACCTTTATGATTACACTGGGCCCGTCCTAATAATCTAGGATAGTCTATGTTGTTTTGTTTTTGAGACAGGGTCTTGCTTTGTTGCCCAGGCTGAAATGCACAAGTTTTCTACAAGTTGTTTTTTTTGAGACGGAGTCACTCACTTTGCCACTTGGCCTGCAAAGCGTAAAATTTTTACTCTCTGCCTCCCTCCCCCCGGCCCCACTGCTTTTTTTTTTTTTTTTTTTTTTTTTTTTTTTTTTTTTTTTTAGTTAGAACCCGCTTTTTTTTTTTGAGACAAAGTCTCACTCTGTTGCCCAGGCTGGAGTGCAGTGACACGATCTCAGCTCACTGCAACATCCGCCTCCTGGGTTCATGTGATTCTCCTGCCTCAGCCTCCTGAGTAACTGGGATTACAAGCATGTGCCACCATGCCCAGCTAATTTTTTTGTATTTTTAGTAGAGATGGGGTTTCACCACGTTGGCCAGGCTGGTCTCCAACATCTGACCTTGTGATCCACCTGCCTTGGCCTCCTCCTGGGATTATAGGCGTGAGCCACCATGCCCAGCTCTACAAGTTTTTAATAAAACTTGTGGGCAATGATCATGGCTCACTGCCGCTTCAACCTCAGAGGCTTAAGTGGTCCTTTCAGCTCAGCCTCCTGAGTACCTGGGACTACAGGCATGCACCACCATGCCTGACTCATTTTTAAATATTTCCTAGAAATGGAGTTTGGCCATGTTGCTTAGGCTGACTTTGAACTCCTAGGATGAAGCTGTCATCCCACTTTGGCCTCCCAAAGTTCTGGGATTACAGGTGTGAGCCACTGCACACAGCCTAGTCTCTTTATCTTAAGGTTGTCTTATTAGCAACTTTAATTTCATCTGCAACCTTAATTCCCCTTTGCCAGAAAGGGTAACATATTCATAGGTTCTAGGGATTAGAATATGGACATCTTTAAGGAGGCCATTATCCTGCCTACTACAACTTCTTAATGCTTGGGTGTGTGTTTCCTCAATTGCAAGACAATCTCCAAAGTATAACCATCACTATGTTAATTAGAAAATTAACATTGATCCAGTGTTACTGTCTAAACCTTAGGTCCCATTCAAATTTTGCCGCTCCATGAATGACCTTTATAGGCCTAAGATTGAACCTAGAATTATATATTATGTTTAGTTGTCATGTTTCTTTAATCTCCTACAGTATGGAAGACATTTTTAGTCTTTCCTTATTTGTTATGACCTAGACATTTTTAGAATGTTCCTCTATTTGGGTTTATTTGGTGTTTTTTGGTTTTTTTTGAGGCGAAGATTTGTTCTTGTTGCCCAGGCTGGAGTGCAATGGCAAGATCTTGGCTCATTGCAACCTCTGCCTCCTGGGTTCAAGCAATTCTCCTGCCTCAGCCTCCCGAGTAGCTGGGATTACAGGCATTCACCACCATGCCCAGCTAATTTTGTATTTTTAGCACAGACGAGGTTTCACCGTGTTGGTCAGACTGGTCTCCAACTCCTGACCTCAGGTGATCTGCATGTCTCAGCCTCCCAAAGTGCTGGGATTACAGGTGTGAGCCACAGCACCCGGCTATTTGCTGTTTTATGATTTATGCATTTTTGGCAGGAATACCCCTGCAGTAATGCTATAGTTCTCTGTGTACATTGTATCAGGAGGCAGGTGCTGATGATTTATCCCGTTATTGATGATGTTAACTTTTGTCACTGTTTAAGATGTGTCTGCTAGATTTCTCTACCGTAAAGTTATTGAATAAGGATGTTGTATTTATTAATTAATACATATTTTGTGGGGGGAGATACTTTGAAACTAAATAGTCTTTCTCATCAGATATTTACTCATCAATATCTGTTGGAGGTACTTGCCTAAATCATTTATTACCGAGATAGTTGCCAAATGTGTTATTAATTTTATATAATATTTTCTAGATTTATTTGTTATGATAGGGTAATGCTTACTTTCTATATCAGTATGGACTCAAGGATAATAGAGACTTAAGCATTATTTTGCCCAAAGGATTATACTGTGTATGTATTTATTTATTTTTGTTGCCCAGGCTGGTGTGCAGTGGTGCAATCTCAGCTCACTGCAACCTCTGCTTCCTGGGTTCAAGTGATTCTTCTTCCTCAGTCTCCTGAGTAGCTGGGATTACAGGCATGTGCCACCACATCTGGCTAATTTTTGTATTTTTAGTAGAGATTGGGTTTTACCATGTTGGCCTGGCTGGTCTCTACCTCCTAACCTCATGATCCTCCCGCCTTTGCCCCCCAAAGTGCCGGGATTACAGGCGTGAGCTACCAGGCCAAGGCCCCTGTTATTATTTATTTTGGTGTTCAAATTGTCCCAGACCTGGCCAATAGGAGTTCTTCAAAATGACTCTTGTGAAGTCAGTATCTGGGTGCTAGATGTGCTCATTGCTACTGGTATGTCATTGCTTCTAGGCTCCCTGTGGATAGAGGTAGCATCTGTATGTATGCATTCTCTGTCATACAAACACCACATGTGTATGTATATAAGTGTATACATACATACATCATACATGCATATGTACACATCTCTGTTTATCTCCAAAAGTGGCATTGATAGCTGTTTTTTGCTGATGTCTTTGAAATAAGTCCCTGTAAATTTGCTTTTTTTTTCCTTTTTAGGCTAACCCAGCAAAGCATCTTGAGTTCTGCTACTCTCTTGGGTTTCTGCCAGTGAGGCTGGCCATTTTTTAACCACCTCCACAAATACCATAACCCTTAAGTTTTTTTCCAAGCCAGATTCCAGGAATAATCCTGTTTGTAGAAACTGGTCATGCCACTAAAGCAGAAGGAGACTAATAAGTGATCTCATTTCTTCCTGTTTAATGGTGAATCTTATTTTTTAAGAGATAAAAGTTTTGGGGAAGAATTATAATGAAAAAGAGCTTCCCAAATTATTCTGAATCTATATTTAAAGCCCTGGCCTTTTTTCACAGGCCATATAAAGAATGGCTGTAGGTTGGTGAGGTGATTCTTTCACTACCTTGTTTGCTTTTTTTATGTAACTCCAGACATACTTAGGGTTGGTGAGGGGAAAGCAGCCGGGAACATGGGGCTATTTCCAGAGTGGCTTGTCAGGGAAAGATATCTGAGATATCTGAAATCATATTTTCTATTAACCACTTTTTGGATTTTTTGAGAGGCTTGGAAGTAAATGGTTAGGGATGTTAAATATCTTTTCATGTACTTATTGGCCATTGGCAGTCTTGGCCATTGGAGAAATGTTTTCACTTTTCTGGAGGTGTTTTTTTGTTGTTATTTTTTGCTTTTCAGTCAGGGTCTCCCTCTGTCACTCAGGCTGGAGTACAGTGGCAGGATCACTGCTTGCTGTAGCCTCCGCCTCCCGGGCTTAGGCAATCCTGCGGCCTCAGCGCCCCCAAGTAGCTGGGACTACAGGTGCATGCCACCATATCTGGGTAATTCTTGTATTTTTTATAGAGACAGGGTGGTTTTTTTTGTTTTGTTTTGTTTGTTTGTTTGTTTGTTTTGTTTGTTTGTTTTTTGCCATATTGCCCAGGCTGGTCTCAAACTCCTGAGCTCAGGCAATCTGCCCACCGCGGCCTCCCAAAGTGCTAGGATTACAGGCGTGAGCCACTGTGCCTGGCCACAATCTTGATTTTCTGTAATCAAGATGTAGAATGTTCATAAGGGACTAGTGAAGAAGACTTATCTTTGCTCCATGATGCCTGAGACCTCAGCTGGAAAACACAAAGGCTAGGGGCTGAATTAATCTGAAGATCCAATCATTCACGTGTCTTGGGTTGATTCTGGCTGTTGGATAGGGCCCTTATTTTCTCTCTGCATAGGCCTTTTCACATGATATCTGTGTAAGCTGCTTTGGGTTTCCACATAGGATGAAGGAGGAACGAGAATTTGTAAGTCACGCAGCATCGCTTCTGCTGCATTCTATCTTTTGAAGCAGTTGAGCATCATTTCCTGCCCAGGTTCAAGGGTAGAGGCTAAATAACTTGCTTGATGAGAAATGACAAGATTCTGGAAGATCATGAGGGACTGGAAATAATGTGGTTATTTTTAGACAACAAAATCTTTTACCTTGTCATTACTGGGCTAACCAGGCTATGATTTTAACTGTTTTTGAAAATTAGGGTAACATTTGAATTCAGCAGTTTCATATTACATCACTCCCATTTTCTATATCAGTATTTCTGAAAGATTTCTAAAACAGTGCATATGTTTCTTCTATTAGCTCTTTCAGTCATGGGATTTGATTCATCTGGTCCCAGAGCCCCAAGTGTGTTTGGAATCTTCTAATTTTCTCACCTCTTTAGGGTTTCAAGTCTTTCAAATCAATATTTCTTCAGTCTTTTTCATGCTGATAATCATTCTCTTTGACAGATAAAATAGTTGTGCAATCTGTTTCACACTCTGTCATCAATTAGCATAAAATTGCTCATCCCAGTTAGGAGGCTCACTGTCTCAGAATACAATTTTAAAAGCTCCTTTTTGTTGTCCTTCAGATTTTTGCAAGCCTCAGCTCATTCTGGGTTTCAGTCTCCTGATTCTTCTTGCCAAATCACCCCATTGTTCTCTGCCCTTGGTTATGTGGCTCTTCCACCTTTTGTATTTCTGTTGTTAAATCTGAGTTGATCAGAGTGGTATCTAGCTAGTATTAATATTTTTAATTTATTTGGGAATACTCCTTTCTTACTGTGACCATTTTCATTATGTAGGTAGAATTTTTTGAGATCTTTTTTAACCTCCTCATTTATCTTTAGAATGTTTAATATATGGTTTGATTATGTTTGGTATTTGTCTAAGCTAACATGCCAAGATGAGTGTTAAGTTTCTACAGAAATTCTTGTTCTTTCCATTTTACCCACCAGTTCTCTCTTGAGCGTGAGAACTAGGTCTAGAATAACAATGTTGGTTGTCCTTCTATGGAAAGTTGATGATGCATGATTTAAAAAGGGGTTTGATGACAAAAAGTATTTCACAACTACTGTGGATTAAGAAATATATACCAAATCCAGAAGACTGGATATAAAAATTTGAGATAGGTAATTTATTGTAGCATTTTCTTTTTTTGAGACAGAGTCTTACTCTGTTGCCCAGGCTGGAGTGCAGTGGCACAATCTCGGTTTACTGCAACGTCCACCTCCTGGGTTCAAGCATTTCTCCTGCCTCAGCCTCCCAAGTAGCTAGGATAACAGGCATGTGCCACCATGCCCAGCTAATTTTGTGTTTTTAGTAGAGATGGGGTTTCTGTATGTTGGTCAGGCTGACCTAAACTCCCAATATCATTTTATTTTATTTTTTGAGATGGAGTTTTGCTCTTGTTGTCCAGTCTGGAGTGCAGTGGTGCAATCTTAGCTCACTGCAATCTCCACCTCCTGGGTTCAAGTGATTCTCCTACCTCAGCCTCCTGAGTAGTTGGGATTATAAGAGTGTGCCACCATGCCGGGCTAATTTTGTATTTTTAGTTGAGATGGGATTTCTTCATGTTGTTCAGACTGATCTCAAACTCCTGACCTCAGCTGATCCCCCTGCCTCAGCCTCTCAAAGTGCTGGGTTATAGGTGTGAGCCACCGTGCCTGGCCCAGGTTTGTATTTTTAAAGTAAAAAGTGGAAACATGGCTGGGCACGGTGGCTCATGCCTGTAATCCCAGCACTTTGGGAGGCTGAGGTGGGCAGATTACGAGGTCAGGAGTTCAAGACCAGCCTGGCCTAGATGGTGAAACTCTGTCTTTACTAAAAATACAAAAATTAGCCAGATGTGGTGGTGAGTGGATGTAATACCAGCTACTCAGGAGGCTGAGACTGGAGAATCTCTTGAACCCAGGAAGCACAGGTTGCAGTGAGCTGAGATTGCACCACAGCACTCCAGCCTGGGTGACAGAACAAGACTCCGTCTGTGGGGAAGAAAAAAAAGTGAAAACACAGAAATTTGAAAGCTGGGTTTTTTTTTTTGTTTGTTTTTGTTTTTAGAAAATAGTGCCTATTCAGGAGAATTGCTTGAAACTGGAAGGGGAGGTGGAGGTTGCAGTGAACCAAGATCGGGCTGCCGCATTCCAGCCTGCGTGACAGAGCAAGACTCTGTCTCAAAAAAAAAAAGGAAAAAGAAAAAACGAAAACAGCACCTATTTCAGAATTAGTTTATATTTTTGCCAAGATGAACTTTACTGTGGTGTCATCTTTGCCTTTCTATTTATTTTTTATTTTATTTTGTTTTTATTTATTTCTTTTCTATCTTTTCCTTCTAAAAATTGTCTTTGTGTGTTTTACAGTTGGTCTCTTCCCATGGCGATGTCCATCTGCCACCGTGGCACTGGTATTGCTTTGAGTGCAGGTATGTATATGTGTTTTTACACACACACATTTGCTTCTTTGAAAATCTTGGCTGTTTCAGTGGCCTTAGTCACTGCCTCCTTTGCAGCTCTGCAGCTTGATTTAGAGGAAACAATAAGTCTCTTTTAAGTTTATTGTTCATTCATCCCCTTAACAATTAATTATGAGTTGCACTGTGCTCAGATTTTTTCTTTCTTTTTTTTTTTTGAGACAGTTGTTCTGTCGCCTAGGCTGGAGTGCAGTGGCTTGATCTCGGCTCACTGCAACCTCCACCTCCCAGTTTAAGCAATTCTCCTGCCTCAGCCTCCTGAGTAGCTGGGACTACAGGAGTGTGCCACCACACCTGGCTAATTTTTTGTATTTTTAGTAGAGATGGGATTTCACCGTGTTAGCCAGGATGATCTTGATCTCCTGACCTCGTGATCCACCCTCCTCAAACTCCCAAAGTGCTGGGATTACTGGCGTGAGCCACCATGCCCTGCCCAGATTATTTTCTTAGCAAATTTTTAACCCATTCCCCAGCACTTCCTAATATCATATTTATTGAAATTATAGAGAGCAGAGAAATGTAATAGAGATGGGATGGCTGACTGATCATTGATGAAACATAGTACAAGATGAATCATCAACCTTATTCTTCAGAAACTCAGTTTTAGCACCCATTCTTATCACCTAGACTTGATCAGTCCCCAAAGACTAGCTTACCAATCTCATGAAATCTTGTTTCACAGACCAAAATGTCTATTTATTCATTTATATAATATGAAATGGAGCTACAGAGTGAATTGTATACTGGTCTTAGATAATTAGTACATCCTTTTTAGGTAGGAAGGTTTATTATGTGGAGTGCAGATTACAATCAGGTTTCTGGGATCTGATGTATCTTATCACAGTAGGGATATACTTTTCAAGAGGTCAGGTAGAGTTAAAATTTTTCTCTGGCTGTTGCTGGAAACAGACATTTTGCTTTTTTATTTTTATGTGTTTATTTTCTCACAAGAATATGCATATAACATATTTTTACTTTTTTAGCCTTCCTTTATCTAGCCTTATAGCATACTTTGTTCTCCTATACCCACCAAAAACAGAAACAGAAACTAGATTATGTGCCCTAGATACACACTCAGAGCATTCTAGTTTTTCTTTCATAACGATCATCTTAGCTGTAATTTACTTGTTCATTGTCATTCTTCCTTACTGGATTGCCTGTTCCCTAAAGCTTAGATGGCATCTGTCTGTATTTTTAATCATCTAGTATGGTACCTAGAATGCAGTAGATAATTTAATAAATATTTAGTGAATACAGAATGAATACCACTCTCTTTTTTGTTAATACGTTTTATATATTTCTGTCCTAAATTTCTATTCAGTGTATGATCATAGTTTTTGGCTCTAGAAGTATCTTGTTTTGGTCCCCTGCATACCAACTATAATAACTACCTAACTAGTATTGTATTTCAACTGGTATTTCTGTGTGATGTGATTACTAGTTTAGCTGAAAGCTATTCAATTCAGTGGGAGCAAGAAGAGATTATCGGACATTAGAGTGCTGCATAGATGAATCTAAGTTTGTTTTCTATTAGTCACCTTGAGACATCAGGGGAACTTGTGTTCTCTCCCAGCAAAGAAAGGTAATCTAGCTCTTCTATATCCACAGGGAGAACAGATACAAACTAAGAGTAGTGGAGTGCTTTCTAAAAGAAATGCTCCAATGAACGGTTAGCACATATTCAATAAGACTTCTGTTCTAAGTTGACAGTCCTAGGACCCTTGCTGGGAAAGGAAAATGTTCTTATGAGTTTGAACAGTGTATAAATCCCTGCTGTGTGTACAGACTCTTTTCTTCTGTGGATTGTTCCCTGGTATGTCTTTTTTTTTTTTTTCTAAGACAGAGTTTCACTCTTGTTGCCCTGGCTGGAGTACAATGGCACAGTCTTGGCTCACTGCAGCCTCCCGAGACCAGCTTCCAGGGTTTAAGCTATTTTCTTGTCTCAGCCTCTCAAGTAGCTGTGATTACAGGTGCCCCGCACCATGCCTGGCTAATTTTTGTATTTGTAATAGAGACAGGGTTTCCAAACTCCAGACCTCAGGTGATCTGCCTACCACAGCTCCCAAAGTGCTGGGATTACAGGCGTGATCTACCATGCCTGGCCCCCTACTATGTGTTTAACCTCATCCTAGGGAATAAGATAAAATATCTTGCCTAGAATCTGTATGAAGTTATATACTTGAGAGACAGAAGCCCCACTGTTTTACCTTATGTGAAACTCAGTCTGAGCCCCTCTGTCTCATCTCTTTTAGTACTTTAGCCTGGGAGCAGTGCCTAAGTTTTATTCATCACATCAGGCATCGTTATAATCTTGCCAAGAGATGGCCCATTTGTACAGAGTAGAACAGATGGCAGCCTTCAGGTCCTAGCATGTAGTGTGCTCTTGCTTCAGAAATTTGGTGCCAAATAGAGCTGTCGAGGTAGAAAAGGGAGTTTCTCTTGACTTTTGCTTTGTTGAAGTGATGGTGGTATTGTAAAAGTGCTCTTGTTTCTGTTTTTCATAGTATCCTTCAGGGTCCCTCCTAGGCTTCTGTAAATTGGTTTTTTGTTGTTGTTTTTTTTTTTTTAAGAGACAGGTTTTCACCATATTGGTGAGGCTGGTCTCGAACTCTGAGCCTCAAATGATCTGCCCAACTCGGCCTCCCAAAATGCTGGGATTATAGGCATGAGCCACTGCGCCCGGCCCTGTAAACTGTGTTTTTAACTGAAGTGGTCATCAGTAGGGCTATTGGCTCTAGTGTATATCTTGTATTTAAGGATCTGCTGATGAGACATTGGCAGGAATTATCTGAATCTAAGCCTCTGCGATTTGCAATCTCATACATGTGTGTATATATTTATGTATGTCTACTTATAGACATATATATATATAGTTTTGTTGATAAGGATAGAGACTCCTATCTAAGATCTGATGCTGTCATTTCTGTTCTTTCATTCCTTTGGTTGGTAAAGGGATGATGGAATTGAGGTATAAGGATGATTCATCGGCCAGGCATGGTGGCTTACACCTGTAGTCCCAGCACTTTGGGAGGCTGAGGTGGGTGGATCACGTGGTCAGAAGTTCAAGACCAGCCTGGCCAATATGGTGAAACCCCATCTCTACTAAAAATACAAAATTTAGCTGGGTGTGGTGGCTCCCGCCTGTAGTCCCAGCTGCTTGGGAGGCTGAGGCAGGAGAATCACTTGAACCCGAGAGGCAGAGGTTGCAGTGAGCCGAGATCATGCCACTACACTCCAGCTTGGGTGACAGAGTGAGATTCCATCTTAAAAAAAAAAAAAAGAAAAGATGATTCATGTTGTTAGGAATCCATATATAGTTCTGGTTTTTAAGCTGCTTGCACTGAACTGATAGGGGTGATAGAGTAAATCTCATGATTAGGCCATTCTAACTGTAGATTCATAATTACTTTTTATTTTTATTTTTTAATTTTTATTTATTTATTTATTTTTGAGACGGAGTTTCACTCATGTTACCCAGGCTGGAGTGCAATGGCGCGATCTCGGCTCACCGCAACCTCTGCCTCCTGGGTTCAGGCAATTCTCCTGCCTCAGCTTCCTGAGTAGCTGGGATTATAGGCACGCACCACTATGCCCAGCTAATGTTTTGTATTTTTAGTAGAGATGGGGTTTCACCATGTTGACCAGGATGGTCTCGATCTCTTGACCTGGTGATCCACCTGCCTCGGCCTCCCAAAGTGCTGGGATTACAGGCTTGAGCCACCGCGCCCGGCACTTTTTATTTTTTTTTAATGGAGAAGGAGTCTAGCTCTGTTGCCTAGGCTGGAGTGTAGTGGTACAATCCCACTGCAACCTCTGCTTCCCGGGTTCAGGTGACTCTCCTGCCTCAGCCTCCTGAGCAGCTGGGATTACAGGTGCCTGCCACCGCACCCAGCTAAATTTTGTATTTTTAGTAGAGATGGGGTTTCACTGTCTCAAACAGACCAGCCCATTTGGTCAGGCGGGTCTCAAACTCCTGACCTCGTGATCTTCCCACCTTGGCCTCCCACAATGCTGGGATTACAAGCATGAGCCACCGCACCTGGCCAATTACTTTTATTTCTGCTTACTTAGAATGAGAATTTTTTAGATTGATTAAGGAATTTCTAGATGGATGCTTTCTGCTCAATTTGGTGATATTGATGAACAGATTTAATCCTATTATTTCTGCTTACTTATAATAAGAAATTTTTAGATTGATTAAGGAATTTCTAGATGGATGCTTTCTGCTCAGTTTGGTGATATTGATGAAGAGATTTAATCCTAAAAATTACTGAAAGAACAAGAGCAGTTTATTTATTAAGCTGTAGTTTCCCTTATTATCTCAGTATATTTGTCACCGCTAAATGAAAAAAAGGATATTGACTCTTTTATCAACTATAATGATAAAAAATGTATTCATTTGCATTCATGGCTAAAATTAGATATTTTTCACAACTGAGGAATTATTTAGGCAGGGTGCAGTGGTTTACATCTGTAATTCCTTTAGGAGGCTGAGGCAGGAGGATTGCTTGAGCCCAGGAGTTCAAGACCCATCCTGGGTAACATATCAAGACCCTATCTCTGTAAAAAATTTAAAAATTAACCTGGAATGGTGGCTTGCATCTATAGTCTCAGCTACTAGGGAGGCTGAGGTAAGGAGGATTGCCCAGGAATTCGAGGCTGCAGTGATCTATGATTGTGCCACTGCACTCCTTCCTGATCACAGCAAGACCCTATTTAAAAAAAAATTGTTTTTTCTCTCTTTACCCGTTTGAATGGTGGCCTTGCATTCATCAGCATATGTCCTGTTTTTCCCAAACCTTCTCTCCTAATTCCATGATTGAATATAGTAGCGGTGTTCTATAGAGTAGTGGGTTCACTGTTTTCTTCAAATGCTGATAGTCCCTCCATCAAAATTATAAAGGAACAGGTTTTTGCCAGATGGATGACTTAGACAAATTACCTGATTCTCTAAACTTTAGTTTATTCCTTATAAAATGGGCATATTAATAATGCCTATTTCAGAATTCATGGGATTTCAAGAAACTTTATGTTCTGGGTGTTGCTTTATGGAAACATTTGGCCTGAAATAAAGTCAGTTCCAGCAACTGTAATCTTTGCATTCTTGTGGCCCTCATTTCATCCATTTTTCACACAACAGCAAGAAAAATCTTTTGAAAATAAATGGAATCATGTCACTCCATTCCTTAGTTTCTTCCAATTACTGTATTCACTTTAGCACTTAGATTAAAATTCGAATATCCACCATAGCCTTTGCCCTGCCAGATCTGGCCCTTCCCTAACTCATTCCTGCCATTCCTCCCTTTGCTTACTGTGCTCCAGCCACACTGATGTTTGAATTCATTGGAACAGGCAAAATTCTTTCCCACCTGAGAGCCATTGCATGTTATTTTTTCTTTAGTCTGAAATGCCCACCCTGACGTCTTGCTGCACTGTGCTTGGTTAGGCCTTTCTTATCCTTTACGTCTTTGCAAAATTGTTAACTCAGAGAGCACTTTGCTTACCACCATATTTAAAGTATGAGCTTCCTTATTTCTGTTTTACAGCACTATTCCTTCATAGTTCTTATTGTGCTGTGTTGTGTCCTGCAAAGCTTTTATTACACAAGATGTAATTATTTTGTTTGCTAACATTTTATAAATCTGTCTTTTTTTTATTTGAGGCAGAGTCTCACTCTGTTGCCCAGGCTGGAGTGCAGTGGCGCGATCTTGGCTCACTGTAATCTCAGCCTCCTGGGTTCAAGCAATTCTCTTGCCTCAGCCTCCTGGGTAGCTGGGATTACAGGTGCTCACCACCATGCACAGCTAATTTTTGTATTTTTAGTAGATACAGGGTTTCACTATTTGGCCAGGCTGGTCTCAAACTTCTGACTTAAAGTGATCCACCTGCCTTGGCCTCCCAAAGTGCTGGGACTACAGGCATGAGCCACTGCACCCAGCCAAATTTGTGTCTTTTATTAGACTGTAAAGTCTTCAAAGAGTGGACACTGTACCTATCTTATTTGTAATTCATACCCTCTAGCACTCAATAGGTGATTAGAAAATCTTTATTTGCTAGATGAGTATACTCATGTAAATCACTTTGCTCATAGTCGTCAGTTAGACACATTCATTCTTTCTACCTTCTTTTTTTTTTTAATATATATTTTATTGCATTTTAGGTTTTGGGGTACATGCGAAGAACATGTAAGATTGTTGCATAGGTACACACATGGCAGTGTGGTTTGCTGCCTTCCTCGCCATCACCTATATCTGGCATTTCTCCCCATGTTATCCCTCCCCAACTCTCCACCCCCCACTGTCCCTCCCCTAATGTGTGATGCTTCCCTCCCTGTGTCCATGTGTTCTCATTGTTCAACACCCACCTATGCCTGAGAACATGTGGTGTTTGATTTTCTGTTCTTGTGTCAGTTTGCTGAGAATAACGGTTTCCAGATTCATCCATGTCCCTAGAAAGGACATGAACTTATCGTTTTTTATGGCTGCATAGTATTCCATGGTGTATTTTCCCATGCCACATTTTCCCTGTCCAGTCCATCATCGATGGACATTTGAGTTGGTTCCAAGTCTTTGCTGTTGTAAACAGTGCTGCAGGGAACATTCGTGTGCTTGCGTTCTTATAATAGAATGATTTATAATCCTTTGGATATATACCCAGTAATGGGATTGCTAGGTCAAATGGAATTTCTATTTCTAGGTCCTTGAGGAATTGCCACACTGTCTTCCACAATGGCTGAACTAATTTACACTCCCACCAGCAGTGTAAAAGTGTTCCTATTTCTCCACATCCTCTCCAGCACCTGTCGTCTCTGGATTTTTTAATGATTGGCATTCTAACTGGCATGAGATGGTATCTCAATGTAGTTTTGATTTGCATTTCTCTAATGACCAGTGATGATGAGCATTTTTTCATATGTTTGTTGGCCTCATATATGTCTTCTTTTGTAGTGTCTGTTCATATCCTTTGCCCACTTTTGAATGGGCTTTTTTGTTTTTTTCTTGTAAATCTGTTTCAGTTCTTTGTAGATTCTGGATATTAGCCCTTTGTCAGATGGGTAAATTGCACAAATTTTTTCCCATTCCATTGGTTGCCGATTCACTCTAATGGCTGTTTCTTTTGCTGTGTCTTTCTACCTTCTAATTAACCTCCTGTTATGCATTAAAAAATAGGTAGGGATAATATATAGTCTCTACTCTCAAGGATAGAGGAATCTAAAGAGTAAGACAAATAAATATTGATAATGCACTGTGATAGCTTTTTAATAGGAGCTATGAGACCCCAGAGGAGAGACCAACAAATACTGTCTCCCTTATTATCTTTGGGAGATTGGTTCCAGGATCCCTCCTCAGATACCAAAATCTATAGATACTCAAGTCCCTTATATAAAAGAATATGGTATTTGCATATATCCTATGTACATTATAGACTTTGAATCATCTCTAGATTACTTATAATACCTAATACAATGTAAATGCTATGTAAATAGTTATATTGTTTGTGGAATAATGACAAGAAAACAAAAAGTCTGTACGTATTCAGTACAGATAAAACCATCCATTCTCCCACCCAGTATTCTCAATCCACAGTTAGTTGTATATCCACCAATGCGGGACACAGAGTTGACTGCACGCTGAAGGAGATAGGGAGCTTGAAAGAAGGATGAATAGGAAAGTTTGTGAAGAGGAGGTAGAGGAGGGCATTCCAACAGTGAAACTTTTATGCAAAGGCATAGGGATTGGAAATCACCTGGAATCATTGGATAATTTTGATGAGATCTGTTTCTTAAGAATGGTGTTTATGGGAGAAGTGACAGAGATAAGGCTAGAAAGTTGGCTAGACAGTAAAGGACTTTGACTGCTATGCTGTAGACCATGAAAAGCCATTAAAAGTTCATGTTCTCTTTTGTTCCAGTAACAGGACGAGCTGGCCTAAATAAATCCAGGATAAGTTATTTATTTTAACTATAGAGATTTTATGATTAATATATAAATTTTAAAAAGCATGTTAACACTAGTTTGACTTTATAATAGAATTTATTAAAAAGGAACTTTATAATTTTTGTTTGTTTGGTTTTTTGAGATGGGGTCTTGCCCTGTCTCCCAGCCTGGAGTGCAGTGGTGCCATCACGGCTCACTGCAACCTCTGTCTCCTGGGTTCAAGCAATTTTCCCACCTCAGTCTCCCGAGTAGCTGGAACTACAGGTGTGTGCCACCATGCCTGGCTAATTTTAGTATTTTTAGTAGAGATGGGGTTTCACCGTGTTAGCCAGACTGGTCTTGAACTCCTGACTTCAGGCGATCCACCCACCTCGGCTTCCCAAAGTACTAGGATTACAGGCATGAGCTACTGTGCCTGGCCTACAATGTTTTAAAGGTTGAAAGAGTGCTAATAGCACTCTTCCATTGCATAGGTTCCATAAAGATTAAAATACTCAGGGCTGGGTGTGGTGGCTCATGCCTGTAATCCTAACAGTTTGGGAGGCCAAGGCAGGCGGATCACCTGAGGTCAGTTTAAGACCAGCCTGGCCAACATGGTGAAAACCCATCTCTACTAAAAGTACAAAAAAAAAAAAAAAGCCAGATATGGTGGCACATGGCTGTAATCCCAGCTACTCGGGAGGCTGAGGCAGAAGAATTGATTGAACCTGGGAGGTGTAGGTTGCAGTGAGCTAGGATCGCACCAGTGTACTTCAGTCTGGGTGACAGAGCGAGACTCTGTCTCAATAAATAAATAGAAATAAAACAAAATAAATACTCAGGATTTTTCACAGTGCCAGAAAAAGTCTAGTTGAAATTAGGTACATGTTTGAGAATGGCAGATAACTGAAGCTGCAATAATGAATGAGTCTAGGAAAGCATAAATAACAAGATAAAACATTCAAGAATTAAAAAGCATGAGATTAGGAAGAGAGAATAAGGATGCTAAACAACATATATTTTAAGCTTTGAGCCAGTATATACAGATATTCATAGATCTGTATATGAATTGTACAATTAACTTGAATGGATACAAGAATGGTTCTGGTCCTGAATGTTTTGGGTAGTCTTTAAAAACAATCAGGTGGGCTGCCGTGGCTCATGCTTGTAACCCCCACACTTTGGGAGGCCAATGCAGGTAGATTGCTTAAGACCAGGAATTTGAGAACAGCCTGGCCAACATGGTGAAACCCCATCTCTACTAAAAATACAAAAAATTAGCTGGGTGTAGGTGGCACATTTCTGTAATCTGAGCTACGTGGGAGGCTGAAGCATGAGAATTACTTGAACCCGGGAGGCAGAGGTTGCAGTGAGCTGAGATCATGCCACTGCACTCTAGCTTGGGTGACAGAGCGAGACCTTATCTCAAAAATAAAAAATAAATAAAAATAAAATAAAAACAGGGTCAGATGGAAGAATCAGAACTTTCCTGAGAGATGCCTGAATTTGTAGGCAAACCTGCTGTTCAGGCAGGTAGCCTATTCTCTAGAAAAAGCCAAAAGACTTATAGATTCATAAAGTAATTGATGGGCTTTGAAAATGGCTGTTTTTTTCTTCTGGACCTATCTTGAGATGGGATATTAGTTATTGATTCTTAAATGTCATCTGTTATACTTTAGAAATTCTGGTTATTCCAGACTGAGTGTAGAAAAAGTGAAAAAAGTACAGACTTTGGAATGAGACGGATCTGTGTTCAGTTCTAACTCTGTCACTAACCGTGAGAACTTACCTTGAAAAAGTTATTTGTCATCACTCGCCTCTCGAAGCCTCAGTTTTTTTTGTCCACAAATTTGGATATTACCTTTTTTTTCTCTCTTTAGTTTAAAAAAAAAAATTTTTTTTTTTTTTTTAAACAAGAATTTTGAGACAGAGTTTTGCTCATCTCCCAGGCTGGAGTGCAATGGCATGATCTTAGCTCACTGCAACCTCTACCTCCAGGTTCAAGCAATTCTCCTGTCTCAGCCTCCCTGTTAGCTAGGATTACAGGCACGTGTCACCATGCCTGGCTAATTTTTGTATTTTCAGTAGAGACAGGGTTTCCCCATGTTGGCCAGGCTGCTCTCAAACTCCTGACTGCAGGTGATCCACCCTCCTCGGCCTCCCAAAGTGGTGGCATTACAGGCATGAGCCACCACACCTGGCCTAGTTTTTAAATAATTTTTAAAAAATAGGGATGAGGTTTCAGTGTTGCCCAGGCTGGTCTCAAACTCCTGAGCTCGAGCAGTCTTCCCACCTCAGTCTCCCAAATTGCTAGGATTACAGGTGTGAGCCACCATGCCCAGCCTGGATAATACCTTTTTGTTGTATATGGGGGCAACTGTTAGAATCTGGAGAGAGACCTTAAAACTAGTATAAATTCTTTCATAGTGGATATGATTTGCCCTGCATTTGAGAAAAAGAAAAGTTTATGTATGTCACTGAGTAATGTAGTGTAGCTTAAAACATCAACCAAAGTTCCAGACTCATAAAAACATATGCATTAAGTATGTACAATTTTTTGTGTTTCGCTATACCCAATAAAGATATTTTTAAAAAAATCAGGATAGCCTGAATGTGTTAGAGACATAAGACCAGAATGTGATTGAAATTAAGTAAGGCAAAAATTCAGTTGGTAGTATTATATCCTTTCTCACAATACAAACTGGTAGCCTGTGGACCATGTTTGGTCAAGAGATGTACTTTGTTTCTTTGTAGTGTGATGAAAAGGAATGGAATTTGAATACCTTTAAGTGGAACATATGTAGCTCCCCTCTCCCAACAATTTCCTGTGAGCACCATAGCCTATATGGCCTTAATTGCCTTATATTCTGTTTGATTCACACATCTGTGTGGCTCCTATAGGCATTTGGGGTTTGACCTGCCTCTTGGGAGAGGCAAAGAATGAGATGAGTGGTGGTGACAGTAAGAGGGAAATGGATAATCACAAACAAAAAAGGAAAAAAGAGAAGGCCAAGGAACCAGGTAGTCAATGTTTATTCTCTGGAGTCCAAAGGAGAGAGACACTGAACCTGGAGGCACAAATTATCCAGTCAGTGAAGATGTGTGTGGTGTATGTGTGATTCTGGTTTATCCAGCCTCAACTTGGCCTTAGTGACATTTCTGTCAAAATTTCCTCCATTTGTTCTAACCTGCTAATTTTTAATTTGGCTTTCTGGGCCTTATATTTTGATTATTAGAAGAGGTTTTGCTGTCTATCTTCTATACTTTAGTCTCTTACAATTTTGACAAGCCTGAAGACCAGGTAGGCCTTGGGCTGTAGAAAATGCACCAAGAGTTCTTGTCATCTTTGAGATCTCTTGAGAGATGTTATAGTTACTTTTCAGTCTGCTACATGATCATTTCTTTTTCTACTTAAAATAATCACTGTTAAGGATTATAAAAATTAAATACTCTATATGAAATTCCTAATACAGGCCTGGTGGTGGTTATTATTTACATTAATAATAGGAATAGTTAACCCCATACCTCTCAGAAAATGTGTGATTATTTGTAGTTTAAAAAGTCCTTCTCAGCCCTTCCTATTTCACAGCTGCATCTTAGTCCTTGTATTACCAGGATGGGATGACCTGGCAAAACTCTCACCAGAAGAGAAAATGCTTCTCAGAAATGCTTTACTTTACCTCATTGCATGAATACTCTTGACCTCAAGAGAGATTGTGGGGAAGCAGATGGGCAGTATACATCATGATGAGATTAGTGTGACAACACTGTAAATAAAAGAGCAATCACGTGCTGTCACACTGAGTTTTAATCATCAGTTGGACAACTTCATGAAGGCTCTTTTAGATGTTTTCTTTTCATTTGTAGTGACATCTGCAGGGGCTTGCTAGGAAGAATTGTCTGAGAGAGCTTATGATGATTTCTGGAAGTTATTGACAATAGGACTTGCTGACAGTCTGCACAGTTCCATACATAGCACTTAACTGCAGTGGAGCCAGCAGGAACTGGTCTTGGCAGTCAAGCAAAAGCATCGGTTAATTTTTCTTAGTGATTAGATAGGACAGCTTCAGTGGCTTTATTTTCCCAATTGAAATTGTTTAACTGTTAGAGGACTCTCTCCTCAGGCACTCAGGTTCTAGGAGTAGGGTCAGTTTCCTGATTCCCAATATACTGAACATCAGAGGAGAATTTTAAAAAACTCATATTCAATTCTCATATGTTTTTCACTTGCAATCATGAAAGATTTGGCTAAAATAACTTTCAGTTGAATTAACTGATTAATATTCCTGTCTGAAGAGGTGGAGCCTTTTTTTTGAAATATTAGCAAGGCAGTCAGCCAACATGATCTCTCTCCTAATTATATCTGGGTTGGAATCTGGTAATGATCCCAGATCTCCATGACCTCCCAGAGATTTGTATAATTTTTTTTTCCCCTGATTATGAGAACATATTGCAAAGAATGAAAATATTATAGAAATATATACTTAGAGGCTGGGCACGGTGGCTCATGCCTGTAATCTCGGAGCTTTGGGATGCTAAGGTGGGTGGATCACGAGGTCAGGAGTTTGAGACCAGCCTGCCCAACATGGTGAAACCCCATCTCTACTCAAAATACACAAATTAGCTGGGTGTGGTGGTGAACACCTGTAATCCCAGCTACTTGGGAGGCTGAGGCAGGAGAATCACTTGAATCTGGGAGGCAGAGGTTGCCGTGAGCTGAGAT
>NW_022437059.1:4902915-4941169 GCF_009761245.1 Sapajus apella
AACCTGGGAGGCAGAGGTTGCCGTGAGCTGAGATTGTGCCACTGCACTCCAGCCTGGGAGACAGAGCAAGACTCCGTCTCTCAAAAAAAAAAAAAAAAAAAAAAAAAAAGATTCTAAAGAAGAAGGCTATGAAGAAAAAGAAAAAAAAAAAAAGAAATATATACTTCGAAAAGTTACCCATAATCCTGCCAGTCAGGAATAACCAGTATTCTGTGTATATCCAGAGACTGTATCATTTTATGTTTTTTGCTTAAGGACTCAATCCATCAAGAAAAATACCACCTAATTCAAATACAACTATTGCTATAGCCATTATTTACTAAACATTTACATAATTATTTAACCCTCATAATAATCTGAGAAAGGAATATCTTCATTTAAGAGCTTAAGAAACTGAAGCAGACAAGGTGGATAGGAGGCTGAGGCACGTGGATCACCTGAGGTCAAGAGTTTGAGACCAGCCTGGCTAACATAGTGAAACATCGTCTCTACTAAAACTACAAAAAAATTAGCCGGGCATGGTGGCACATGCCTGTAGTGCCAACACAAAGCTCTGAAACTTCAAGAGCCACACAGATGCCTTAGATATCTGGGCAAACTCAGCCCTGATCTATGCACCAAATGGGACAGCAGGCTCATGGCTGAGTCCCAGGGATGGTCCCTTATACCAATACTAACCAACCTGATATGATGTTGGTTAGTATTGGTATGAGGGACCATCAGAAGACCAGACCCTGATATGATGTTATTCTAGGATAACACCACCTACTCCCAAATGACTTACAGGAGTCAAAACTCATGGAAATCCTAGGGATGTGAGTAACAGTATCTTCAGCTTTTGCTTTTCCTATGAATGATACAGAATTATGTCAATTAGTTTAATCAATTCAAAAAGAGAAGACTGCTTCTAAATAAGTCAGATGTCCTCAAAATCATTCTACTACTACGTAGCCCCACACCAATTTTTTCTTTTCTTTTCCTTTTCTTTGAGACGGAGTCGTGCTCTGTCACCCAGACTAGAGTGCAATGACACGGTCTCGACTCACTGCAACCTCCACCTCCCAGGTTCAAGAAATTCTCTTGCCTCAGCCTCCAGAGTAGCTGGGATTACAGGCACCTGCCACCGTGCCCAGCTAACTTTTGTATTTTTAGTAAAGATGGGGTTTCACTGTGTTGGCCAGTCTGATCTCGAACTCCTGACCTCGTGATCCGCCCACCTCAGCCTCCCAAAATGCTGGGATTACAAGCGTGAGCCACTGTGCCTGGCCCATTTGTTTCTTAGCCATTGAGTAGACATTTTTTTTTTTTTTTTTTTTTTTAAATCATTCACATAGGCCAGGCACAGTGGCTTACAACTATAATCCCAGTGCTTTGGGAGGCCAAGACAGAAGGATTGCTTGAGCTCAGGAGTTAGAGACCAGCCTGAGCAACATAGCAAGACCTGGTCTCTATGAAAAACAAAAACAAGTGGGCTTGGTGGCTTATGTCTATAATCCCAGCACTTTGGGAGGCCGAGGTGGGCGGATACGAGGTCAAGAGTTCAAGACCAGCCTGGCCAACATAGCGAAACCCCGTCTCTACTAAAAATACAAAAAATTAGCTGGGTGTGGTAGCGGGTTCCTGTAATCCTAGCTACTCGGGAGGCTAAGGCAGGAGAATCAATTGAACCCGGAAAGCACTGGTTGCAGTGAGCTGAGATCTTGCCACTGCATACCAGCCTGGCAAGAGTGTGAGACTCCGTTGCCAAACAAACACATCCACATAAATGAAATTAAAAAATATTTTTGTTTCATTCTCAAATAACCATACTTTTTTTGGTTTGTTTTTAAAACAAAGTTCTCACTCTGTTACCCAGGTTGGAGTGCAGTAGCACAATCACAGCTCACTGCATCCTTAACCTATCAGGCTCAAGTGATCTGTTCTCCTCAGCCTCCCAAGTAGCTGGGACTATAGGTGCATACCATTGTGCCCGGCTAATTTTTTTATTTTTATTTTTAGTAGAGATGGGGTCTCATTATGTTGACCAGGCTAGTCTCGAACTCCTGGGCCCAAGCAATTCTCCCACCTCGGCCTCCTAAAATGCTGGGATTACAACCATGCCCAGCCAGTCATAATTACTTACTAATGGGATGTATATGCTGTTGGATATTACCCAACTCCTCAAACCTTAGAAATCAGATTGGATCCACCCTCATTTCTTATTCCACACTGATTTTCACACAGTACTTACTTTTTGTTGAAAACCCAGCTTTGCAAAGATGTGATCATTGAAAGAAATCTAACATCTAATGTTGAAACTGGACTACCTTGAGCTAATAATGGTTCACATTATGTCCAGTAGATGTTAAGTATCACTGTGTTTTATTTGAATATGTAAAATGTCCTGTCGAACCTGCGAGTTTGCTGTAGGCAGCTTGATGTACAGTTTGGAAACCACAATTCTAGCAATGATCTCAACCTGTCAGATCAGGGTCTCTGGGAGTTGTGGTGTGAGTACTCTTTTTTGCTTCCCCGAGACATTTTTGTTGATTGTGGGAAATAACTGGCCTTTTATTTCTTTTTTTTTTTTTTTTGGAGATGGAGCCTCTCTCTGTTGCCCAGGCTGGAGTCCAGCGGTGCAATCTCAGCTGGCTGCAACCTCCACCTCCCGGGTTCCAGCAATTCTCTTGCCTCAGCCTCCCAAGTAGCTGGGATTATAGGTGTGTGATACCATGCCTGGCTAATTTTTGTATTTTTAATAGAGACCGGGTTTCAGCATGTTGGCCAGGCTGGTCTCAAACTCCTGACCTCAATCTACCTGCCTCGGCTTTCCAAAGTGTTGGGATTACAGGCATGACTCACCTCACCAAGATGACATCTTATTTCTAATTTGTGTTTCATATTTGTTAATCATTGGTGGTCGATAACCACTGAGCCCCAACAAGTAATGCAGCCCCGTCAGACATTAAAATATTCATACTTTTTCTTTCACATAGGGAAATAATCTTCCAAATATATACACATAGCATTTACATTATATCATTATGGTTTTGATTTGCATTTCTCTGATGGCTAATATTGTTAAGCATCTGTTCATTTACTGATTGGCCATTTATTTATCTTCTTGGAGAGATCTCTATTCAGATCCATTTGTCATTTTATTAATTGAGTTGTAAGAGTTCATTATATATTCTGGATAAAAGTTCCTCATGATTTGCAAATATTTTCTCCCATTCCTTTGGGCTGTCTTTTTACTTTCTGGATGGTATTATTTGCAGGACAAAAGTTTGTAATTGTGATGAAATCCAATTCATCTGTTTTTTCTTTTGTCATTTATGATTTTGGTATCATCTGTGAAACCACTACCTAATTCAAGATCATGAAGATTTATTTCTATGCTTTCTTCAAAGAGTTTTATAGTTTTAGCTCTAATATTTTTTTTTCTTTGAGACGGAGTTTCACTCATGTTACCCAGGTTGGAGTGCAATGGCGCGATCTCGGCTCACCGCAACCTCCGCCTCCTGGGTTCAGGCAACTCTCCTGCCTCAGCCTCCTGAGTAGCTGGGATTACAGGCACGCACCACCATGCCCAGCTAATTTTTTGTATTTTTAGTAGAGACGGGGTTTCACCATGTTGACCAGGATGGTCTCGATCTCTTGACCTTGTGATCCACCCGCCTCGACCTCCCAAAGTGCTGGGATTACAGGCTTGAGCCACTGCGCCCGGCCAATAGCTCTAATATTTAAAATGTCTCTAATTCATTTAAATTTAAATTTTTGTGTGGTAGAGATTTGAATGATTTTAAATTTTTTCTCTCTTCAGAGGTAGCAACACTAGAAAATAAAGATAAAAAATAGGCCAGGTGCAGTGTCTCATGCTGGGTAATCCCAGCACTTTGGGAGGCCAAGGTGGGCAAATCGCTTTAGGACAGGAGTTCCAGACCAGCCTGGCCAACATGGTGAAACCCTGTCTTCACTAAAAGTACAAAAATTAGCCAGGCATGGTGGCATGCATCTATAACTCCAGCTACTTGGGAGGCTGAGGCACAAGAATCACTTGAACCCAGGAGGTAGAGGTTGCAGTTGCAGCGAGCTGAGATCGCACCACTACACTCTAGCTTGGGCAACAGAGCGAGAGTCTGTGTCACAAAAAAAAGGGAACCTAATTTTTTTTCTCATTCTTCTCTGGACTGAGCATACCGTTTTTACCTTTTCTTCCTTAGATGATCAACTAGATGATATACTAAGGCATTAATTACTTCTAAACTGACAGGTGAAGTTTTTATAGAGAGGGATGTTGAAAGGATGAATAACATACTAAAACACATGGCACATTTACTTTATGAACAGATCCCAAGTAGCCTGTCTCCCACTATAAACTTGAACATGAGTTTAAATCTTCTCCATTTCAAGGCCGGGTGTGGTGGCTCACATCTGTAATCCCAGCACTTTGGGAGGTGAAGGTGGATGGATCACTTGAGATCAGGAGTTCGAGACCAGCCTGGCCAACTTTGTGAAACGCTGTCTCTACTAAAAATACAAAATTTACCTGGGTATTGTGGTAGGCATCTGTCATCCCAGCTACTTGGGAAGCTGAAGCAGGAGAATCACTTGAACTTGAGAGGTGGAGGTTGCAGTGAGCCAAGATTGTACTACTGCACTCCAGCCTGGGTGACAGAATGAGACCCTGTCTCAAAAAAAAAAAAAAAAAAAAAAAATCTTCTCCATTTCAAAATGGCTTAGAATTGTGCTGTCATGGAACCCAGTTTTATGTATCATATTAGTTGTAACTTGTGAGCACCTGTGATGAGCTACTTGGTTTTCTCCTCAGGGGTCTCTCTTTTTGGAATGTCAGCTCTGTTACTCCCTGGGAACTTTGAGTCTTATTTGGAGCTCGTGAAGTCCCTGTGTCTGGGGCCAGCACTGATCCACACAGCTAAGTTTGCACTCGTCTTTCCTCTCATGTATCATACCTGGAATGGGATCCGACACTTGGTAAGTTAATTGGGGATTTGCACATTTTCTCAGTGAAGTGGGTGGGGAGGCTAGGAGGATTCTCTCCTTCATTACTGGGTTTAGTACTGTTCTTTTTTGTTGTTGTTGTTTCAGAGGTGGAGTCTTGCTCTGTCGCCCAGGCTGGAGTGCAGTGGCACGATCTCTGCCTCCTGGGTTCAAGCGATTCTCATGCCTCAGCCTCCCAAGTAGTTGGTGTTATAGACGTGTGCCACCACTCCTGGCTAATTTTTATATTTTTAGTAGAGACAAGGTTTTGCCACGTCGGCCAGACTGGTCTCGAACTCCTGGCCTTAGGTAATCCACCCACCTCAGCCTCCCAAAGTGCTAGGATTACAGGTGTGAGCCACCGTGCCCGGCTAGTGCTGTTCTTAAGGTTAGTTGTGACTCAGGGTCCTCTTGGGAAAGCTAAACAAGTTCCTCTGTGCATTCTCTGGCAGTCCTGCTGGTGGTGTAGCTGAGCAGTGATATAGGCTTCACAGATGCTTGCAGAGTCTCATTGTGAACTCTTCCTTTGTAAGAGGGATATTATTATTATTATTATCATATATATATATATATATATTTTTTTTTTTTTGAGACTCAGTTTCGCTCTTGTTACCCAGGCTGGAGTCCAATGGCATGATCTTGGCTCACCGCAACCTCCGCCTCCTGGGTTCAGGCAATTCTTCTTCCTCAACCTCCTGAGTAGCTGGGATTATAGGCACGTGCCACCATGCCCAGCTAATGTATTGTATTTTTAGTAGAGACAGGGTTTCACCATGTTGACCGGGATGGTCTCTATCTCTTGACCTCGTGATCCACCTGCCTCGGGCTCCCAAAGTGCTGGGATTACAGGCTTGAGCCACCGCGCCTGGCAAGAGGGATATTATTAAAAGAGATCCCTGAAGGCATAGAAGGCATGTTTATTAAATAAATATTAATTAGTACCTATTTATGTGTCTGGTACTGTTGTAGACACTGGGGATTCAGTTATGAGCTAAACATTGTTGCTACTTTCATTCTTATGTTCCTGTTGACCTAGAGTAATGCTTCTGACAGTACTCAAATAGATTACCTTTTGTTATCTAGACATTATATTGCATTTTTGCTTTCAGCTATTGGACAGAACAGGCCAACTTTAACAGCAACTGGGTGCCAAGAATCCCAGGTTTTAATATCGAGTTTAGGAATCTTGTAGTGGAGTGAAAACCATCCATGTTGCCTCCTATGTGACCTCATGGTCAGCTCAAAACTGGTTTCTAAAATTAGCCAGGTATGGTGGTATGTACCTGTGGTCCCAGCTACCTGTAAGGCTGAGGTGAGAGGATCATTGAGCCCAGGAGGCAGAGATTGCAGTGAGCTGAGATCATGCCACTGCACTTCAGCTTGGAGGACAAAGTGAGACCACATCTCAAAAAAAAAATAAAATAAAATAGGCTGGGCTCAGTGGCTCGTACCTGTAATCCCAGCATTTTGGGAGGCCAAGGAGGGTGGATCATAAATAAAATCAAAATCTGGTATCTTTTTTTTCTAAAGGAATTAAAGTTTAATCAAGCCTACTCCAGGTCAGAAATCAGTCCCTCCTCTAGAATTTTAAGATTTCATATTTTGGCTGGGCGCAGTGGCTCATGCCTGTAATCCCAGCACTTTGGGAGGCTGAGGAGGGCAGATCACCTGAGGTCAGGAGTTTGAGACCAGCCTGGTCAACATGGAGAAACCCCATCTTTACTAAAAATACAAAATTATCCAGGCATGGTGGCACATGGCTGTAATCCCAGCTACTCGGGAGGCTGAGGCAGAGGTTGCAGTGAGCCGAGCTCCCACCATTGCACTCCAGCCTGGACAACAAGAGCAAAACTCCGTCTCAAAAAAAAAAAAAAAAAAAAAAAAAAAAAAAAAAAAAAAAAAAAAAACAAACTTAGCTGGTGTGGTGTGGTAGCATTCGCCTATAATCCCAGCTACTCAGGAGGCTGAGGCAGGAGTATCCGGGAGGTAGAGGTTGCAGTGAGCCAAGATCACACCACTGCACTCCAGCCTGGGTGACAGAGTGAAACCCCATCTCAAAAAAAAAGTTTTATATTTTGTAGTCTCCCTAGTTTTGCTTCCAAGAAGATAATTGAAATTCAATTCTTGGCTGGGTGCAGTGGCTCATGCCTGTAATCCCAGCCCTTTGGGAGGCCGAGGTGGGCAGATCAATTGAGGTTGAGAGTTCAAGACCAGCCTGACCAACATGGAGAAACCCTGTCTCTACTAAAAATACAAATTAGTGGGGCATGATGACGCATGCTTGTAATCCCAGCTACTCAGAAGATTGAGGCAGGAGAATCACTTGAACCCAGGAGACGGAGGTTGTGGTGAGCTGAGATTGCGCCATTGCGCTCTAGTCTAAGGAACAAAAATGAAACTCCATCTCAAAAAAATAAAAATAAAAATAAAAAAACTCAATTATTTCTGTATTTTCTGAACCTGAGCCAACTGTCAGATGGATGCTTTTGCCTTAATTTGACTTTTTATTACTTCTGAATCATAGCCTTCGAATACTTTCTGGATTTTGGTCTGGTCCAGTAGAAAGTTTAATGGAATAAAAAAAGTGAGAGACTAAATGACTTACAAATTAAGTGTCTGTATCAACTGTTCCCTGGGGCAGTGTTCAGTTTGATTTAAAATGACTTTTCACTTCCCTGAGGGGGAGAGGGTAGAGAGGGAGGACATTTCCATTAATGACTTCCTATTCCAAAGAACAAAGCTCTGTAAAGAGAATCAGCTGATCAGCTTCCTCTCTTCATATTTTGGCTCAGGCAGAGACTTGCCCTATATTTGTCTTTGTCTCAAAATGGGGGGAAGAGTGGGGAGGTTTTACAAAATCCCAGAACTTAGAGCTTTTCTGTCCTGGTTCCTGGCTGTGATGGCAATCTCCAGTGAGAGAAGTAAGGAACCGAAAGGCCCTTAAGTCTGCTTTTATTTTTTCTTCTAGCAAGTACTGGTTCTGAGTGTGGGACAGGATTTTGTGTTTTCTGTGACTGCCTGTAGTTTTTGGCCTCTAACTTGACAGCTGACTTGCCAGAAGATCTAATGGGAGAGTGGGGAGTAGGGTTGATATAAAAGTCTAGGAGGTTATAGGCTCTGTGGCATTCTAGGGGATATCACTGCCTACCACCACTATCCAGTAGGCCTCAACTGTTTATGAAACACTGTTCCTATTTAAGCAAAACAACCCTGGAATTTACTTGACTTCTAATCTGATCTAGTTAGAAGCAATTTGAGGGTTGAGGTGGAAGCATCTTCTCATCTTGATTTTTTTTTTCTTTTCTGGGCTCTCTCCATCTTTTCTCTGAACTGACTCCTAATTTAGGCAGTTTTACATTGAGACTGTGGGCGTATGTGTGTATGTGTGTGTTAAGACAGCCACGTATGTGGGAAGTGTGGAAAATGAAGACTGCTTTTGCCCCAGGGACTCATTTAGTTACTTATAATGTAATATTAATATGTTGATATCCATAGGACACAAGAGAGTCAAAGTTAGTGTTTTGTTAAATGTGGGGCCGAGGGTGTGGTAGCTCACACCTGTAATCCTAGCACTTTGGGAGGCCAAGGCCAGTGGATCGCTTGAGCTCAGGAGTTCAAGATGAACCTAGGCAACATGGTGAAACTCCAGCTCTACCAAAAAGACAAAAAATTAGCGGGGCAGGGTGACAGGTTCTTGTAGTCCCAACTACTTGGGGGGCTGAGGCAGGAGAATTGCTTGAACCTGGGAGGTCAAGGCTTCAGTGAGCTGAGATTGTGCCACTGCACTCCAGCCTAGGTGACAAAGTGAGACCCTGTCTCAAAAAAAGAAAAGGAGTGGGGGCTGGGCGAGATGGCTCACACCTGTAATACCAGCACTTTGGGAGGTCAAAGCAGGAGGATTGCTTGAGCCCAGGAGTTCAGTACCAGCCTGGGCGAGACATAACAAGACTCTGTCTCTATTTGTTAATATTAAAAAGAAATATGGGTTTTAACTCAGTGGGTAGAAAACCAATTTAGTAGCATGCTACCAACAAAAAAAGAAATTTAAATAGAATAGAATATCTAGGCTGGGGCTGGGTGTGGTGGCTCACGCCTGTAATCCCAGCATTTTGGGAGGCTGAGGCTGGTAGATCACTTGAGGTCAGGAGTTTGAGACCAGCTTGGGCAACATTGTGAAACTCCATCTCTACCAAAAATGCAAAAATTAGCTGGGCATGGTGACCGGCACGTGTAGTCCCAGCTACTTGGGGAGCTGAGGCAGGAGGATTGCTTGAACCTAGGAGGTCAGGGAGGTCAAAGCTTCAGTGAGCCGGGATTGTACCACTGCACTCCAGCCTAAGTGACAAAGTGAGACCTTGTCTCAAAAAAAATTTAAAAAGCAGGGGGTGGGTTGGGTGAGATGGCTCATACCTGTAATGCCAGCACTTTGTGAGGCTGAGGCAGGAGGATTGCTTGAGCCCAAGAGTTCAATACCAGCCTGGGCAAGGCATAACAAGACCCTGTCTCCTTTTTTTTTTTTTTTTTTTTTTGAGATGGAGTCTCTCTGTGCCATCCAGGCTAGAGTGCAGTGGCACAATCTTGGCTCACCACAACCACTGCCTTCCAGGTTCAAGCAATTCTCCTGCCTCAGCCTCCCGAGTAGCTGGAAATAGGTGCCCACCACCACGCCTGGCTCATTTTTTGGTATTTTTAGTAGAGGTGGAGTTTCACTATTTTGGCCAGGCTGGTCTGGAAGCCCTGACCTTAAATGATCCGCCCACCTTGGCCTCCCAAAGTGCTAGGATCACAGGTGTGAGCCACTGCACCCGGCCTATTTTTTAATATTAAAAAGAAATATGGGTTTTAACTCAATGGGCAGAAAACCAATTTAGTGGTGTGCTACCAACAAAAAAAAAGAAATTAAACAGAATAGAAAATATAGGCTGGGGCTGGGTGTGGTCACTCATGCCTGTAATCCCAGCACTTTGGAAGGCTGAGGCAGGTGGATCGCTTAAAGTCAGGAGTTTGAGACCAGCCTGGCCAACATTGCAAAACCCCATCTCTACTAAAAACACAAAAATTATCTGAATGTGATGGGACTCACCTGTAGTCCCAGCTACTCAGGGGCTGGAAGCAGGAGAATCACCTGAACCTGGGAAGTGGATGTTGCTGTGAGCCAAGATTGTGCCAGCTGGAGAGGCGGGGTGCAGAAGTTTATGCCTGTAATTCCAGCTCTTAAGGAAGTAGAGAGGCAGGAGGATAGCTTGAGCCGAGGATTTCAAGACCTGCCTGAACAGTATAATGAGACCCCATTCTCCACAAAAAGGAAAAAGAAATGTTTAATGAAATTTATTTTATACATAACATATATAAATATGTGTGTGTGTATGGCACCAGTTAGTAATGGTAAATATTGTTTTATCAATTTTCCTATATTATATATACATATCTACTGGGTTCCAATTTAAAAGGTATTTCTTAGTAGAGTCACAGTCAAAACAAAATTGAGAAATAGTGTTCTAGGTCAGAGTATCCTTTAGAAATACTAGTCCTCTAATAAACAGAGTTTCCCTCCATAAAAAGATTCTGTGATTGACTGTATCTAGGAAATCATGCATATTATATCTCTCTTTTGGAGAGTCACAGTATGCATTAATAAACTGTTTAGAAAGTCTTGCAGTTAAATGTTTACGAACTTTGTATGACCACAGAACTGTTTTTGTCCCATATAATGCTTTCAACATTCTGAGGAACAAGTGTTTGGAAGAACACACTTTGAGAAACATTAATCTAGACGTGTGGTCATGAGGAAAAGTTGTAACTATTCAGTCTGGAAGCTTTTGTACACCACATAGGGCCTGTGGCATTCTAGAGAACATTCCTCCTACCATCACCACACAATAGAACTTGATTTTCTGTCATTGGAATAAGTGGATAATAGGTTCCATACTGTGGGTTTTGAGAAAGGTAAAGGTGGGGCATAAGGGTAGAAATGCTTTTCTCTAGACTTACGCTGAGAAGAGGTGTCTATTCCTTTAGGTAGAATTACTTTCTGAGGCAGAACCATAAGTGTCCTGGTTACTGAAATTCCTTTTTTTTTCCTCCACAGATGTGGGACCTAGGAAAAGGCCTGAAGATTCCCCAGCTATACCAGTCTGGAGTGGTTGTTCTGGTTCTTACTGTGTTGTCCTCTCTAGGGCTGGCAGCCATGTGAAGAATGGAGGTTCCCAGCATCATCTTCCTACACATTATTACATTCACCCATCTTTCTGTTTGTCACTCTTATCTCCAGCCTGGGAAAAGTTATCCTTACTCGTTAGATCCTTTTGTGCTTTCAGATCCCCTTGGAGCAGTAGAGTACCTTGTAGACCATAATAGTGGAAAAGGGTCTAATTTCCCCCTTGTTTCTAAAGATGAGGTGGCTGCAAAAACTCCCCTTTTATGCCCACAGTTTGCCTACTCTGGGCCTAGAAGCAGTTATTCCCTCTCCATATTGGGCTTTGATTTATGCTGAGGGTCAGCTTTTGGCTCCTTTTTCCTGAGACAGTGGAAACAATGCCAGCTCTGTGGCTTCTGCCCTGGGAACTGGGGGTGAGGCTTTGGGTGCCACTGCCTGTGGGTTGCTGGCTTAAAGGACAATTCTGTTCATTGGTGAGAGCCCAGGCCATTAACACCTACGCAGTGTTATTGAAAGAAGAGAGGTGGGGGTGGAGGGGAATTAGTCTATCCCAGCTAGAGAGAGAGAAAGAGGGCTAGTTAGTTCTTAGAGCAGCCGCTTTGAGGAGAAAATATATAGCTTTTGACACAAGAGGAAAATCCAGAAAATTATCATTGAACATATTAAAGGTTATTTCTTTTTCTTGCATTTCCAGAAAAGCCTCCTAATTTTATGCTTTCTTATCCAAGTCATATACCATTTTTTTTGAAATTGAATTAAAATACTCATTTTATCTTTGACTCTCCTTGAAATCTAGAGAAACCAAGAAAATGGCTGTTGGGAAGGGACCAATTTCCTCCTCTTCCCTTTTCCTACATCTCATAACTGGAAAAATTTTCAGGGAAATCAAATAGAACTTAGCCAGAGATTTAACTATCACAGAGAAGCCTCAGAGAAGGAAGGAGAAAAAGAAGTGATGCATGTAGAGTGCTTTTGAGTTATTACAGGCACCAAAATCCCATTCAGGACTGATTATAAGCTTGATGGTATAATACAGCAAATTATGATTCAGTCAGGGGCACAGAGGACTAGTGTTGGTGATAGCTAAGGGATGATGACCTGAAGATACAGGCTTGGGGAGAAAGGAGAATAGAGATTAAAAAAGAGACGGGATTGTTGAAAACCTGGCAAAAAATGTATAACGAGAAAACTTGCTGCTTTTAAAATCCATATAGGCCAGGCCTTAGCAGGCATGCTGTTTGATAGTTTTCGGAAACTCTGGAATGACCTATCTCATCTGTCACTTTGATTTGTTGGCCAACCAGTTAAAGCGTGGGTTGAAGAGGGGAAACAGTAACTGGCTGGTGTCAGTTGGATAGGAAGACCTTACTTAAAGTGCGGACCTGCTGCTTCAATAGTCTTCATTCAGTGTCCCAAATAGTATTTGGCTTTAAGTAATGATTGCTTTTCTGTTTTTACTAGAGGGGCCCTGGGAAGTCTTTGTACCTTTCCTCCATTTTAAATGAGCTGTTCTCTACTTTGTCCTTGGAATTAGGGACAAGTGATCATGAAAGAACACTTCGTCATTGGGACTGGGAAAGGTTTGGCAAGGGCATTAAATTTAACAGCCAGTGCCAGGAAAATGTAAAATGAGGTCAATGATAAACAGATGTTGGAGGCTAGAAAATGGGTAGGGCAGATGAATTTTTTGGTGCTTTCTTACCATTTGGGTGTTTGAAGCATGGTAGTGGGTGGGTGGGAGGTGTGACAGATCATCATGCCTTAAATTTCTACTTACCATCTTTGTTTTTCTTCTCTGTCTTCCAATCACTTTAATATCTTCAATTTTCAAACTATATTTGTACTTATGCTTAGATACAAAGTCTTACACAAGCTAGTATCTTCTCCTTTGGCTTTCTCTACCTTTTCTTCCCCACCTCCAAACACACATACACATACTATGTTCAACAATTCTGTTTCTGATTTTGAAGTCATTAGTTGTATGTGCTCAGGATAAAAAATGAGTGGGTAGAGGTGAGGGACTGGTTTTTTGAGATTCTGCCTTCTTTCCATGATTCAGACCAACTTTCTCTTGGTCATTTCTGGAGTATAACTGACTCAATTCTTGTAAAAATGTGTTCCACCCAAACCACCGTATGTTCTTTTCCCTACTTTATTTTCCCGCACCTTCTTTCCCCTAATTGTGTTACAAGAGGCAGCCATAGCAAGAATAGAAAATCCAGATCAGTAAAAGATTCAACAAAAAATGTTTATTTTCCAAATTTGCTTTTACTCCCACCCCAAAATTTCCCTGTTCTACAGTTCTGCCTGGGGGCTCTTGTTTATTTCACTCATTTGCTATACAGGTTTTTCAGTGTGTGGCTACCTTGTCCATATGAAGTTTAAGGTTTGTGTTTCTGGACCTCAGCTAGCTTAGGCCCTGCCTAGAGTTCTAGCATACGTGGACTTCTAGGTGGGCTCTTAGGATTTTGCTGGGCTTTGGGGACCTGGAGTATGACCTGCAGAGGGGTGTGAGCTTTGGAGTTCATCTGGGGAATTGAGGTTGGCAGCTGGGGAGCGTGGAATTACGGTTGGACTTGGTGCTTGTTGTACAGTCTTTGTGATAGACTTCTTCCTGAGTGTCTTCTGACTGTCTGGATCATGGGACTGTCAGTGGTAGAGTGGAATAGACAGTCATGTCTCTGGTCAGGCCCAGATCATTCCCAATGTACCTCAGGATTCGAACTCCCTTTCTCCCCATACCATGGGCAGTAGATCAAGTTTCAAATAAGAAAATTTAAATTTGATTTCTCTAATTACCCACCCCCACTTTGAGATTAGATCATTTTCTACTGTTCGGGGTAAGATGTCCTTAGCCCATTCCTTCAGGCCTCAGAAGGTGATTAGGGACTAGTCAGGATAAGATGAATTGGTTAGAGGTCCCCCCTGCTGGGATAGTGGTGGCATAACAATATACATTTTTTGAGGTTGAAATGAAATTGAGAACAGGGTTTGGGGTTAGATGGGAAGAATAGATACCTTGCCTAAGATTTCAGGACGCAGCCCATTGGAGGCCTTGAGTAAATCAGGATTTTTCTGTATCCATTTGGTAAGGGAGGCAGCACCAGCAGTTGTACGGGAGGTCAGCGTCACCCGAGCGGGGGGTATCTTCAGAGGCATTTGCCAGGTGCCCATGAAGGAACCCCAAGGATTTGCCTAAAAATGAAAAGGGATACCTCAATAGGGCTTCTCACTCCAAGTAACTGACCAATTGACAGAACCTCTGTTCATCTTATTTCCATTCTTTACCTTCAGGAATGCATGGTTATGAAACAAGACTGAAAGCATAATCTTCCCACTCTTCCTTACCCACCTCCCTCATTTAGGCTTTGCAGGCCTAATTTTTTCATCCCCTTGCCTCTGCCAACTTAAATTCAGCATCCTTAGGCTGGGCGATGTGGCTTATACCTGTAATTCCAGCACTTTGGGAGGCTGACGCTGGGCTGGCAGATCACAGGTCAGGAGATCGAGACCATCCTGGCTAACACGGTGAAACCCCGTTTCTTCTAAATATACAAAAATTTAGCTGGGAGTTCCAGCTGCTCGGGAGACTGAGGCAGGAGAATCACTTAAACCCAGGAGGTGGAGATTGCAGTGAGCCGAGATTGCACCACTGCACTCCAGCCTGGGCAACAAAGCGAGACTCTGTCTCCAAAAAAAAAAAAAAAAGATCAGGCATGGTAGCTCACACCTGTAATCCCAGCACTTTGGGAAGCCGAGGCAAGGCGGGCAGATCACCTGAGATCAGGAGCTTGAGACCAGCCTGGCCAACATGGCGAAACCTCCTCTCTACTAAAAATACAAAAAAGTGAGCTGGGTGTGGTGGTGCGCACCTGTAGTCCCAGTTACTTGGGAAGCTGAGGCCAGAGAATCGCTTGAACCCAGGAGTCAAGGTTGCAGTGAGCCGAGATCGTGCCATTGCACTCCAGTCTGGGCAACAGAGTGGGGCTTAGTCTCAAAAAAAAAAAAACCTTGTGCATCCTTAGGCTGAGTGTGGCAGAGGAATACCCACTGCACAAGTGTCATCACCTGAAGGCTTTCTTTTTTACAGATCATTGATCAATTTAAGAACTTATGAAGGGTGCTAAACACAACTCTAACCTGCTGGATAAGCTGGCTGGAAGTTCAGGGGCTCTCACATTGCAACATTAATTAGATTAAACTTTAATTTTTCAGATAATGGCTGTGAGAGACTGCAGATCTCCCAGTTCTGTGCCTCAATTGTTTGCCTTGATTGGAATGAAGATAATATCTCACCTTGGAACGGGGCACAGAAGGCAGTAGATGACCACGATCGTTGGCAATAATTTGAGTGTAGCCTTCATGGGAAGAGATGCACTGGGGTGCAAGTGGAAGAGAGAAATGTTTATGAGTGAAAAAAAAACATTTGGGGAGCTTGAATTAAGGGTGTGGTCAGAGAAGGATATGAGAATTTAGAGAAGGCTAAAAGGAGTTAAGTGGCAGGAAGAACATGAGACTGTCTTGTAGGTGCACTGAACATGGAATACCTCTTTTGTTGGCTTAGCGGGAGACCAGTTCTGCAGATACTTGGATGAGAAAGCCTTTTCATACTGTGGAGAGAAAGGTAAGTATCCTTTTGAAGCTTCAAGGCCCCAAACCCAGGAATTGATGACTAGGCATAGTTCTTTAGATTTGAAGACCAAAGGCCTGACCAACCATGTAGGCTTTAACTCACTATGACAAGGGTGTAATTTGGTCTAGATGTGTGCTGTCCAGCATGGAGCCAGTAGACACGTGGAGCTGTTAAACACTTGAATATAACTAGTTCCAATTGTTGATCGAGGTGCTTTATAAGCGTGAAATACACTGAAGGCCGGGTGCAGTGGCTCATGCCTGTAATCCCAGCACTTTGGGAGGCTGAGGTGGGCGGATCACAAGGTCAAGAGATCGAGACCATCCCGGCCAACATGGCGAAACCCCTTCTTTACTAAAAAAAAATACATAAATTAGCTGGGCGTGGTAGCGCATACCTGTAGTTCCAGCTACTCGGGAGGCTGAGAGGGGAGAATTGCTTAACTGAGGTGGAGGTTGCAGTAAGCCAAGATCACAACACTGCATTCTAGCCTGTCGACAGAGTGAGACTCCATCTCAAAGAAAAAAAAAAAAAAAGAAATACACTGAATTTTGAAGTTTTTTTTTTCTTGTTTTTGTTTTTTTGAGACAGGATCATGGTCTGCCACCTGGGTTGGAGTTAGAGGCGTGATCCTAGCTCACTGCAGCCTTGGATACCTGGGTTCAAGCAATCCTCCTCCCTCAGACTCACAAGTAGCTGGGACTACAGGTGCATGCCATCATGCCCAGCTAATTTTTTAATTTATTTGTAGAGACAGGGTCTTACCATATTGCCCAGGGTGGTCTCAAACTCCTGGCCTTAAGAGATCTTTCTGTCTCAACCTCCCAAAGTGTTGGGATTACAGACATGAGCTACCACATCCAGCAGGTTTTGAAGATTTAGTACAAAGAATGTAAAATGTCTGATTATAATTTTTTCAATACTGATTAAATGTTTAATATTTGGATTTATTGGGTTAAATTCAGCGTATTTAATTTTTTCATGTAGCTACTAGAAAATTTAAAATTACATTTGTGGCTCACACTCTTTGTCGGGCAGCACTGGTCTAGATCAGGAGTTGGTAAACTATGGCCTATGGGCCATATCCATATTGCTGCTTGTTTTGGGATGGCCTGAGAGCTAAGGATGATTTTTATAGATGAACATTTACAATTGATTCAGTAAAATGGAACAATAACTTTGAATACCAGTTAAGTGAAATTTTTTCTCACCCCCAAAATTCCATTATTTTCATTAGTAATACAAAAATTGTATTTAGTTATATTTTGAATTTGTTAAACATTTTATGGAAAAATGTTTTTCTCTATGTAAGTAGCTACATAATATTTTTGACTTTGCCACTTGGCCTGCAAAGCCTAAAGTTTTTACTCTCTGCCCTTTTTTTTTTGAGACGAAGTCTCACTTTGTTGCCCAGGCTGGAATGCAGTGGCACGATCTCAGCTCACTACAATTTCTACCTCCCAGTTCAAGTGATTCTCCTGCCCCAGCCTCCCGAGTAGCTGGAACTACATGCATGTGCCACCACGCCCAGCTAATTTTTGTATTTTTTAGTAGAAACAGGATTTCACTGTATTGGACAGGCTAGGCTCGAACTCCTGACCTCGTGATCTGCCCTCCTCGGCCCCCCAAAGTGCTGGGATTACAAGTGTGAGCCACCACGCTAAGCCTACTCTCTGCCCTGTTACAGAAAAAAAAAGAAATTGCCGACCTCTGGTTTACACCCTACAAATTTAACCCGGAGATACCTTTGGATCTTCCCTGGGCTCTCTATCCTGAGGAGGTAAAATATTATCTCACCCCACTTTCAGCTATCTGTTCAAAGATCAGAATCCTATGAGAGGGGACAGTCCAAAGATAGAATCGGGAAAACAAAAGTAAACATTAAAGAAATGGAGAATGGGAACTTACCTGGTTGGCACTGTAGTTAGTGGCCATGATCTTGTGCTGTTTATACTTGTTGCTTGGCAACTGCAGAATGCAACCTCCTGGAACTACCTCCCAATCAGCAGGGGCTGCCTTTCCCTCCTACTTATTATTCACTTCCTTGGCTCACACTGCCCCCATTTGTTTTCTCTGGAACTTAGATTCATTTTCATTTTAGAGATGGGAAAGACTGAGTAAATGTGAGAAAACTAACTGAACAGCAGTTACTTTTTTTCTGGCATAATCTACCCCTTCTTAAGAACTTACACGTGACCTTTGATTGGCGTTTTTAACCTCTTTAACAAACCATGTAACCTCAACAGCTGTGTTTGTTGGACAACACAGTGTAACATACCACAGGCTGTAAAGCCAGATACTGGGGTTTGAATCCTTATTCAATATGGGAACATAGGAGCTATATAACATTAAGCAACTGACTTGCCTTCATTAATTTCTTTTCTTTTCTTTTTTTTTTTTTTTTTTTTTTTTTTGAGACGGAGTCTTGCTCTGTCGCTTAGGCTGGAGTGCAGTGGCGCAATCTTGGCTTACTGCAATGTCCGCCTCCTGGGTTCAAGCGATTCTCCTGCCTCAGCCTCCTGTATAGCTGGGATTACAGGTGCGTGCAACTACACCTGGCTAATTTTTGTATTTTTAGTAGAAATGGGGTTTCACCATGTTGGTCAGTCTGGTCTCGAACTCCTGACCTCGTTATCTGCCCACCTTGGCCTCCCAAAGTGCTGGGATTACAGGCATGAGCCACTGTGCCCGGCTGCCTTTCACTAAATTTCTATCAACTTATTTGAATCATGGAGATAATAAAGCCTGCTTTTACAGGATAAGTGAAATAAAATGAATAAAGTGTCTAGACAATACCATAGCATGGTAGGTATTCAATACTGGAGAGATCCTGTCTATAAGACCCATTGCTTTGTTTTCTCAGGCAGAATGACAAAGGAACAATATTTAAAAAGCAACTAACTCAAATCTGTCCCTAGAAGGAAAAACATATGTTGTCCTTGGTCCTTAAATAATTTCCTCTATCACTCTCTAGAAGCACAGCACCTAAGAACACAGGTGTTTAGTGTTGGCTGCAATAAAATGGAATCAGGTGCTGGTGCAGGGAAATTGAGCAGGGATGAAGAGAAAGTCACAGAGTGGAAAACACCAGGTTTGGAGAGTTCACTGGGAGCGCTGGGACATAAGCCTAGTATTTGTGGGACAAAGCAACCCCTCTGAAACTTATCTAAAATGGTATTGTAATACCCATCTACAAGGTGGTTTGGAGAATTAATGAGAAAGTAGAACTGTGCTTTGTGAATTATAAAGTGCATTTATATGTAAGGTGTTAAGATGAAAGGGAAAAACTAGGAAATAAGTTGCCCAAAGATATAGATACTTAGGACCAGGAAAGCATTATAAATTATATCCGTCAGTCCCTTCTCTTTTCCTTCTTTCCCCAGAATCCTCATCTTAACCAACACATCAAGTGTAAGAACACTCCTATACTTCTGCATATGGAGGGAAGAACAGCTCTTGTTTTATAGGCTCTGGAGTTAATACCTGGATAATGTGAGATCTGGAAAGAACTCGTGTGCTTAGTCCCCGTAGTTCTTATCACTCTAGAGCGGTGGAAGAGAGAAGAGGTTTATTTTTTTGAGATGGAGTCTTGCTGTGTCACCTAGGCTGGAGTGCATTGGGTCACTGCAACCTCTGCCTCCCAGGCTCAAGCAATTCTGCCTCAGCCTCCCCAGTAGCTGGGTCTACAGGCATGTACCACCATGCCCTGCTAATTTTTGTATTTTTAGTAGAGACGGGTGCTAATTTTTGTATTTTTAGTAGAGACGGGGTTTCACCATATTGGTCAAGTTGGTTTCGAACTCCTGACCTCATGGTCTGCCTGCCTTGGCCTCCCAAAGTGCTGGGATTACAGGTGTGAGCCACTGCGCCCGGCTGAGAGAAGTTATTTAAGGACCAAGGACTATCTTTGCTCTAGGATATCCATTTTGGCCCTTTAGGCAAGCTGCAATGATAGGCTAGCATCGTTTCTCTTAGAATTTGTCTTCAGTTGGTATGCTTCCCTCTGCTTTTCTGATAAGGATGTAATGATATATGATGACTGCACTCATTTTAAAAGTTAACTAGTTTTTATTTAATTGAAAAAGTATGGCTACTTGGCCTCAAGAACTTGGAAAAAAAAAAAAGAAAAAGTAGGCTGGGCATGGTGGCTCGTGCCTGTAATCCCAGCACTCTGAGAGGCCAAAAGGTGGGTGGATCACCTGCGGTCAGGAGTTTGAGACCAGCTTGGTCAACATGGTGAAACCCTGTCTCTACTAAAAAAAAAAAAAAATACAAAAATTAGCTGGGCATGGTGGCATGGGTCTGTAATCCCAGCTACTCAGGAGGCTGAGGCAGGAGAATCGCTTAACCCCGGGAGGTAGAGGTTGCAATGAGCTGAGGTCGCACCATTGCACTCCAGCCTGGGCAACAGAGCGAGACTTGATCTCAAAAAAAAAAAAAAGAAAGAAAGAAAAAGAAAAAGTAATGTACATGGAAAAAAGTTTCATATTAACAAGATGTTCAGTGAATAGCAAATCTCCATTTGATTTCAACTCTCAGTCTTGCTCCTCAGAGGCAACTACTGTTATTCATTTCTTGTGTCTCCTTCCAGAAATATTCTATGAATACAAACACTAATGAGAGAAAGCTGTCCACATTGCTTTTTGATTTGCTTTTTTACTATCTTGGGGATTATGTTTTTATCATAATATTCTATTTTGGGATGCACCATAGTTTATTCAGACCCATATGGATGACCATTTAGGTTATTTATAGTCTTTTTGCTGTTAAGGACATTGCTGTAATGAAAAATCCCTACGTATCTTTATGAACGTATATATATATTTTAATGTACACATGTGATCTATAGGATACATTTTAAAAAGTGCATTTAAAATTAGTAGATAATGTCAAATTACTACTGAAAGACATTGCACCAGTTTGTACTTCTACCAACATCCTATGCGTGGCTAGTTCTCTCTTTTCAACACCATTATAGTTTTTCTGTTTTTTTCAGTCTAATTTTAATTGAACTAATAGAACTAATTAATTGAACTAATAGAACTAACGTTAACTGAGCAGTCACTATGTACGTGCCAGGCACAGTTCTAATTGCTTTATTACATTTTCTCAGTTAGTTCTCAATCCAAGCAAGGAAACTGGAGAATACACAGTGAGGAGTAGAGCCAGATTTAATCCCAAGTATTCTGACTCCAGAGGCAGCAGTTTTAACCATCATATCATATTGCTTCTTTTTTTTTAAAGATGGGGTTTCACCATGTTGGTCAGGCTGGTCTTGAACTCCTGACCTCAGGTGATCTGCCCGTGTTGACCTCCAAAGTGCTTGGATTTCAGGTGTGAGCCACCACCCCTGGCCTATCATATTGTTTCTTAAGCTGTAGGCTGAACATGGTAGTTAATTTTATTTTTATTTATTTATTTTTTAGATGGAGTCTTGCTCTGTTGCCCAGGCTGGAGTGCAGTGGCGCGATCTCAGCTCACAGCAATCTCTGCCTCAGCCTCCTGAGTAGGCGGGATTTGTGCCACCACTCCCAGCTAATTTTTGTATTTTTAGTAGACACAGGGTTTCACCATGTTGGTCAGGCTGGTTTCGAACTCCTGACCTCATGACCTGCCTACCTTGGCCTCCCAAAGTGCTGGGATTACAGGCATGAGCCACAGCACCTGGCCTTTTGTTTTTGTTTTGAGACAGGGTCTTTCCCTGTCACGTAAGTTCTGGAGTGCAGTGGTGCCATCAATATCCTGGGCTCAAGCGATCCTCCTACCCCTGCCTCCCAAGTAGTTGGGACTATAGGCATGAGCTACCATCCCCAGCTAACTGGGGGGGAAAAAAAAACAGTTGTAGAGATAGGGTCTTACTATGTTTCTCAGTCTTGTCGTCTTGAACTTCTGGCCTCAAGTGATTCTCCCCCTTTGACCTTTCGAAGTGTTCGGATTACAGACATGAGCCACTACATCCACCAACATGGTATATCATTGTTTTAAATTTGCATTTCTTTAATTAGAGTGTTTTTATATGTGTATAAACCCTTTTTATTGGCCAGGCACGGTGGCTCACGCCTGTAATCCCAGCACTTTGGAAGGCCAAGGAGGGTGGATCAACTGAGGTTGGGAATTCGAGACCAGCCTGACCAACGTGGGGAAACCCCATCTCTACTAAAAATACAAAAAAATTAGCTGGGCGTGGTGGCACATGCCTGTAACACCAGCTACTTGGGAGGCTAAGTCAAGAGAATCTCTGGAACCCTGGAGGTGGAGGTTGTGGTGAGCCGAGATGGTACCATTGCACTCCAGCCTGGGCAACAAGAGCAACACTCTTGTCTCCAAAAAAAAAAACAAAAAAAATCCCTTCAATTTTAATTCATTTTTCCTGAAAATGGCCTTTGATGTCTTTTGACACTTACTATTGGGCTGTTGCTTTTTTTTTTTTTTTTTTTTAGACCAGGTTTCTCTCTGTCACTCAGGCTGGAGTGCAGTGGCACAATCTTGGTTTACTGCAACTTCTGCCTCTCGGGTCCAAGCAATCCTCCCACCTAAGCCTCCTAAGTAACTAAAACTACAGGGATGTACCACCACGCCCAGCTGATTTTTTTTTTTTTTTTTTTTGTAGAAACAGGGTTTCCTCATGTTGCCCAGGCTGGTCTTGAACTCCTGGGGTCAAGCCATCTGCCCACCTCAGCTTCCCAAAATGCTGGTATTATAGGCTTGAGCCACTGCATCCAGCCTGTTGATCATTTTTATTAATCTATTTGAACTCTATATATTAAGGAAATTAGTCCTTTGTCAAATATGTTGCAAACATTTCCTCTAGTTTGTCGCTTACTTTGGTTTGGTTGGTGGCTTTTCTGGGTTTTTGGTTTTTTTTTGTTTTGGTTGTGTGTGTGTGTGTGTGTGTGTTTGCAATGGACATGTTTCTAGTACTTATGTAGTGAAATGTATTACTCATTTTTTCTTTCTTTAAACATGATCTTGTACCTATCTTTTTTTTTTCTAAGATGGAGTATTGCTCTGTCGCCAGGCTGGAGTGCAGTGGCACGATCTCAGCTCGTTGCAACCTCTGCCTCCCAGTTTCAAGTGATTTCCTTGCCTCAACCTCCCGAGTAGCTGGGACTACAGGCGCATGCCCCACCATGCCCAGCTAATTTTTTTTTTTTTTTGTATTTTAGTAGACAGGTTTCACCATGTTGGCAGGATGGTCTCAATCTCTTGACCTTGTGATCAGCCAGCCTCGGCCTCCCAAAATGTTGGGATTACAGGCATGAGCCACCATGTCCAGCCATTACTCATTTTTTTCTATGCTCTGGATTTTATGCTTTGAATGGCTTTTTATAAATTCCAATATTTGAAAAATAATTCACCCTGGCTTCAGTTTTTACATTTTATATTTTCTTTCCTGCTGGAATTTTAGTGAATATAGACAAGGTTATGCCTCAGATGCCCTAACTAGTTGTCTTGACGTCATTTATTGAGTAACTTGTTTTCTACTGATTTGAAATACCACATTTAACGTATTCTCTAACATATTGTGGTCTGTTTCTGGATCCTCCAACCTGTTGTTTTGGAGAGAAAGGTGATCGTTTTAGATTACTTATCTTTGTAATCTAAAATCCAGGGTATAGGGCAGGCACAGTGGCTCATGCCTGTAATCCCAACACTTGGAGGCTGAGGCGGGCGGATCAGTCAAGGTCAGGAGTTTGAGACCAGCCTGGCCAACATGGTGAAACCCCGTTTGTACTAAAAATAAAAAAATTAGCTGGACATGGTGGCACACACCTGTGGTCCCAGGTACTTGGGAGGCTGAGGCAAGAGAATCTCTTGAACCTGGGTGGCAGAGATTGCAGTGAGCCGCGATCAAGCCACTCCCCTTCAGCCTGGGTGACAGAGCGAGGATCAGTCTCAGAAAAAAAAAAAAAATCCAAGGTACAATCCTGGCTTGATCCTATGTGAATTCTTTCATTTAAGATTTCACATGGCTGGGCGTAGTGGCTCACGCCTGTAATCCAAGCACTTTGGAGGCCAAGGCAGGCAGATCACCTGAGGTCAGGAGTTCAAGACCAGCCTGACCAACATGGTGAACCCCATCTTTATAAAAAAATAAAAAATAAAAAATAAAGATTTCACAGACACTAGGAAATTGTAATATCAGTAGTAACAGGCAATTGTAAGCTTCTAATAAAAGTGTATTGAATTTTAGCCTTTCTTCAGATGAACTGGTTGACTTCAGATACAGCTGATGGTTTTTTTTTTTTTTTTTTTTGAGACGGAGTTTCGCTCTTGTTACCCAGGCTGGAGTGCAATGGTGCGATCTCGGCTCACCGCAACCTCCGCCTCCCGGGTTCAGGCAATTCTGCCTCAGCCTCCTGAGTCGCTGGGATTACAGGCACACGCCACCATGCCCAGCTAATTTTTTGTATTTTTAGTAGAGACGGGGTTTCACCATGTTGACCAGGATGGTCTCGATCTCTTGACCTCGTGATCCACCCGCCTCGGCCTCCCAAAGTGCTGGGATTACAGGCTTGAGCCACTGCGCCTGGCCCAGCTGATGGTCTTTTACTAGGACCAGATTTACTTCTTCCAAAGTTGGAAGGGCTCATTAAATGCCCTATCCTTTATATATGCCTTAAGATATTTCTTCCATTACTTAAGTTCTCTGATAACTGAAACTAAACCCTTAGGAAATCTTTTATTTGGATTCAGATAATCTGCTATTGAAGCACAAGTTTAACCTGTACTCTATAGGTGATGTATAAATTGGACCTAAGTGAAGGCAACCACCAGCATGAGTGCTAGAGTCAGATTGCCTGGGTTAAATTCTGGCTCTGTCTAAATGTGTGGCCTTACACAAGTTAATCTTTCTGGGTCTCAGTACACTTATATGTAAAATGGGGATCATGTATATATATATATGTATATCTATATATTCATATATATATATATATATATATAAGGCCGGGGGTTTGGGGAGGGAGGGAGAGAGAGAGAGAGAGAGAGAGAGACTGGCTGTTTCACCCAAGCTGGAAAGCAATGGAGTAATCTTGGCTCACTGCAACCTCCACCTCCCAGGTTTAAGCAATTCTCCTGCCTCAACCTCCCAAGTAGCTGAGATTATAGGCACCCACTACCACGCCTGCCTAATTTTTTGTATTTTAGTAGAGAACGGGTTTCACCATGTTGGCTAGGCTAGTCTCGAACTCCTGACCTTAGGTGATTCGCCCACCTTGGCCTTCCAAAGTGCTGGGATTACAAGCATGAGCCATTGCACCTAACTTAAAATATAAAATCTATATTTTAGATATCATTACTTTTATTTGGAGACAGGGTCTCACTTTGTTGCTGAGGCTGGAGTGTAGTGGCAGGGTCATAGCTCATTGCGGCCTCAAACTCCTGGCCTTAAGTGATCTTCCCACCTCAGCCTCCCAAAGTGCTTGGATTACTGGTATGAGCACCATGCCCAGCCTGGATATCATTACATCTTAATGCATAAAGAAATTTCTTACTTTTTTGTAGCTGTGTAGTATTACATTAATAATTTATTACAATTTATCTCATCGATTTCCTATTGTTGAACATTTAGGTTGCTTCCAAACTTGCTATTACAACGATTTGGCAATGAATAATTTTATTCATGTGCCATTTTGCATGTGTATATTTGGAGCGTAAATTTATAGATATGAAATTGTGAAGCCAAAAAGTAGTATGTATATTTTGATAGCTATTACCAAATTTCCTTCCATAGGGGTTACACCTCCTTCAATGATGTATGAGAGTTCTCTTGGCAGATCTTAAAGCCTTGATGAATTGACTATATCTCCAAGTTGTTTGGTTTCATCCTGCATCATTTCCCAGATATTAAAGAGATAAATAATAACTTTTCCTTTAACACTTTGCATTGTTAAATTACCTTATTTAATCCTTTCTACTTTAGTAGAAAGAAGTTAGTAACTGAAACTTTCAATGAATTTTTTTTCCCATGGCAATTTTTATTTTTATTTTTATTTATTTATTTATTTTTGAGATGGAGTTTCGCTCTTGTTACCCAGACTGGAGTGCAATGGCGCGATCTCGGCTCACTGCAACCTCCGCCTCCTGGGTCCAGGCAATTCTCCTGCCTCAGTCTCCTGAGTAGCTGGGATTACAGCCACACGCCACCATGCCCAGCTAATTTTTTGTATTTTTAGTAGAGACGGGGTTTCACCATGTTGACCAGGATGGCTTCAATCTCTTGACTTCGTGATCCACCCGCCTCGGCCTCCCAAAGTGCTGGGATTACAGGCGTGAGCCACCGCGCCCGGCTAGCAATTTTTAAAACCAGAAAAAATGATTAGTAACCCTTTATAGTAAAAACGTGGGCATTTATCTCATCTATTACACAGTTTAGCCACCGGAATCACTGTCTCTAGTTATGCCATTGGCTCTCCAGGGTTTCTTCTAAGTAGCTCCAAGGTGCCCTGCATGTCACCTCACTGGGTCAGGTGGCGATGGGTCTTGGATAGGAGACCTGGCTTTTGCCCCATTTCCTGGGCTAACAGGATTTCATCCAACCAAACTACTGGCCAAATTTTGAGCTATTCATACACCCTGGCTTTTGTAGATTTCCTTATCGGAAATGAAGGGGTAGTTCTGACCCCTGAAGAGAGGCATGGCTACAAATGTAAAAGCTGTATTTCAAAACTTCTCTATAGTTAAAATAGCTGATACAGTTTTCTTTCCTGAGACTAAGGCTCCCTCTATCGGAGACTGCCGTTACATCTCTCCTTTCCCCCCGACAATACCACAAAAGAATAATCGTCTTGATAAGATCCCCTTCCTGAGGAGCCAAAGAACAAGCTTTGTCTACTCTTCACATACTGCCTATGGGGTAGCCCTCTCTGCAGAAACACTCATGGAGGTGGAGCAATAACACTGTTTCTTAAAACAGAAAGACCAAAGAACAAGCTTTAAACAACCAAAATCACTGAAGAGACATCAATATCTCTCACCAGTGGTGTGAATAAATTTGTTTACTTGCATAACTAAGAATAAATGATGGTTATAATGGTACCAGTATAGGATATCTTGGCTGTATGCTTTGACAATATATGGGTTGACCATGAAGTCTGGAAATAGATATTATTTTATCATACATCAAAAAAAATATGTATTCATTAACTTTTCCACATTTCTTGGAAATCCTGTAAGTATTGTACAACTATCAATGAATAGAGATTAGGGGGGTCAGGCTCGGTAGCTCACGCCTGTAATCTCAACACTTTGGGAGGCTAAGGCGGATGGATCACTTGAGGTCAGGAGATCAAGACTAGCCTGGGCAGCATGGTGAAACCCCGTCTTTACTAAAAATACAAAAGTTAGCCAGCTGTGGTGGCACATGCCTGTGGTCCTAGCTGTTTGGGAGGCAGAATCACGAGAATTACTTGAACCCAGAAGGTGAAGGTTGCAGTGAGCTGAGATCCTAGCATGACACTCCAGCCTGGGCAACAGAGCAAGACTCCATCTCAAAAAAAAAAAAAAAAAAAAAAAAATTAGGGAGAAATAAAATAAGTTTTCTGTCAGACACAGATATTAACCAGGAGTAAAAGGATTTTTCCTCAAGGTAGATTCTAAGGAGAATAACAGATTACTAGATAATTTCAGTGTTGCTCATATAAATGGTAGCCAAAAAGAGAGAACTTATGTATTGTATAGAACTATTAGGATAAAGGTATCCATCAGAACAAAAATACAGACTCTTCCTAAACACCAAAGATATGTTTAAGGCCAGGGGGATGGCAGGACGGGAGGAGGGAGCAAGTGAAACAGACCACATGGTGAAATTAAATATATATACAACATAAAATTTGTAAGGCAAATCTTCGCTCAAAAATACTGATAATATCAATAAATATGAATGGGTTTACCACACCTATTAAAATAATTTTCACATTGACTAACAAAGCAAAATCTAACACTGTGCTGTATACAAGAACTACATCTAAGAAGAGTTTCAGGAAGGCTAAATAAATGACGAATGGATGTACCAGAATTTGTTCCTAAATTTAAGCCGGGGTTGCAGTGTAATTATCCATCAAAGTAGAATTCTGACTAAAAAGCATTAAAAGAGAAATTTTAACCACAATTTTAATTAAAAAGGTAATGACATTTTATACAAGGAAAAATAGAGGCACACAATAATAGGAGACTAACAAATCCCTCAGATTTAGAAAGATCAAGTGAACAATAAATTAGGATATAGAAGACCTAAACAACCTAACAAGTAGATTTATTTAAGTAGATTTAATAATATTAAACTGAACCTTAATAATAGAGAATAAACATTTTTTAAAAAATGCATAAAACATTCACAAAAATGTGATATTTACATCCTATGCTACAAAGAAAATCTTTTATTTATTTTTTAATTTTTCTTGAGTGCTGTTAAAGGCAAGAAAATCTCAATATATCCAAAGTGAAGAAATAATAATTTAAATCATATTCTCTAACCAAAATATAATACAATTAGACAAACCAAACAATAACAAACCAAAAAGCCTTTTCCAAAGGGAATTTTATTTGCACACTCTCACACTCTCTCTCCCATACACTTCCCCAAAGGGAAATTTCAGAACATGTTCAACCACTCCTGGGTCAAACGCAAAATGCAAAACAAATTGCAGGTTTTTGTTTTTTGTTTTTTCCTAACAATACAAGGCAAAGCCTTTATTCATTTTAATGTTGCACAAGTGTAAGGACCATAGAATCTGGGTTTATTAACTTTAGGTAACAATAATTAAAAGATAGAAAATGTCTCGTATTACACAAATTTAAAAATTGACTATACAATAAATGATGAAGAAAACTAAAAATTGAACAGGACAATGTTCAAATAGCAAATACAATTAGCAAATGGGGCCAAAAAATCAACATATATCCCGCATTGTCTTTCATGCAGCGTCTCAGCTTTTTTTCCTCAAACATAACAGGTTAATTAAAATTAGCCCATTAAGAATATTAGTTTGCTGGGCGTGATGGCTCACACCTGTAATCCCAGCACTTTGGGAGGCTGAGGCGGTGGATCACCTGAGTTCAGGAGTTCAAGACCAACCTGGCCAACATGATGAAACCCTGTCTCTACTAAAGAAAAAAAAAAAAAAAATTATCCAGGCATGGTGGTGCATGCCTGTAATCCCAGCTACTCAGGAGGCTGAGGCAGGAGAATCACCTGAACCTGGGAGGCAAAGGTTGCAGTGAGCCGAGATCACACCACTGCACACTCCAGCCTGGGCAATAAGAGCAAAACTGTCTGAAAAAAAAAATTAGTTTATGTTTCCTTCTGAAATTAATATTTGAATGAAAAATGTATTAATAACTCATGGTTTCCTACTGAAGATTCCACCAGATGATGCTCAGAATAAGACACTACTGCGTGATTTTTTCAAAGTATGAACTACAGGTAAAATCTATTCATTTATTTTTATTTTTTTCTTGAGATGGAGTCTCACTCTGGCTCCCAGGCTGGAGTGAAGTAGCACAATTTTGGCTCACCACAACCTCTGCTTCCCAGGTTCAAGCGATTCTCCTGCCTCAGCTTCCCAAGCAGCTGGTATTACAGGTGGGTGCCACCATGCCTGACTAATTTTTGTTTTTTTTTTTTCTTTTTTTGAGATGAAGTTTCACTCTGTCACCCAGGCTGGAGTGCAACGGCATGATCTCAGCTCACTGCAACCTCCACCTCTTGGGTTCAAGTGGTTCTCCTGCCTCAGCCTCCCGAGTAGCTGGGATTGTAGGCACCTGCCACCACTCCCAGCTAATTTTTATATTTTTAGTAGAGAAGGGGTTTCACCATGTTGGCCAGGCTGGTCTCGAACTCCTGACCTCAAGTGATCTGCCTGCCTTAGCCCCCCAAAGTGTTGGGATTACAGGCATGAGCCACTACGCCCAGCTTAATTTTTGTATTTTTAGTAGAGATGGGCTTTCACCCTGTTGGCTAGGCTAGTCTTGAACTCCTGACCTCTGGTGATCCACCCAGCTCAGCCTCCCAAAGTGCTGGGATTACAGGCATGAGCCAACTGTGCCCGGCTGAACTACAGGTAAAATCTAAAAGGACATACATAATAATTTTTTTTGAGACAGACTATATGTCTTTTAAATTAGAAAATATTTTTTAGGCCGGGTGCGGTGGCTCATGCCTGTAATCCCAGTACTTTGGGAGACTGAGGCAGGAGGATCACGAGGTCAGGAGTTCAAGACCAGCCTGACTAACATGGTGAAACCTCATCTCTACTAAAAATACAAAAATGAGCTGAGCATAGTGGCAGGCTCCTGTAATTCCAGCTGCTCTGGAGGCTGAAGCAGGAGAATCGCTTGAGCCCAGGAGGCAGAAGTTGCAGTGAGCCGCATCCTTTCAATAGTGTTTAAGAGAAATTCCCTTTCTTTGGGATCTTTTATATAAGTAAAGAAATTCCTTTTCTTTGGGATCTCCTCTTCAATAAGGAGACTATATATTTAAGAATGTATGTTTTTAAGTCATAACGGGCTTCTGCAATCTGACCTTGGCTAAATCGCTCCACCAAGTTTTCATTTACTATGCCATCACCTGCTGCAACGAAAGCCAGAACATGGGATATAAAATCTCTCTCCTTCGTTCAGAAGGAAGCCTCCACCTTCTTATACATCTACCAATTATCATGGTACTCGATGGGGAAGGTGACAAAGTGGCGGGGATTTTCTCTCAGCAGTGGTTCATCCTCCACACCAGGGGTAGCTACTTTAGTTTTCAGCTCCGCAGGCTCCTAGATGATCCTCCTCACGGGTTTGCTGGCTCCGTCACGGTTCTGTTCAGGACCAGGGGCGTGTTCTCCTTGTTGGCCAGGCTGAGACACTTCAGCAGCAAGAGCTGCAGTTGCAAAAAATTAACCAGGCGTGGTGGTGGGCGCCTGTAGTCTCAGCTAATTGAGAGACTGAGGCAGGAGAATCACTTGAACCCGGGAGGCGGAGGTTGCAGTGAGCCCAGATCGCGCCACTGCACTCCAGCCTGGGCAACAGAAAGAAAAACAAACAAACAAACAAACAAAAAAAAAACAAAGAGCTTTAGTTGCTGCGAGTCCGCGATGCGAGTGAGCGGGACGCGGACCAAGAGTATGGTGGTGGCGCGGCAGTTTTTTAAAACAGTAATGAAAACCAGAATCTATGGGAAACAGCGAAGCTTTATTTAACACAGCATTTCCAAAACTTGTTTGAACATATAAATATAGTGACTTTAGCATTCTGTGAAACAGAATATATAGGGGCTTAGGGTAGCATACAGGATTTGGAATGGGATATAAATTATAATCCGAACTCTTAGTAGCAACACTGGATGACATTAGGGTACATTGTTCTTTGTCTATTTTTTTTTCGTCTATTAGATACAATTATTCCATACCAACTATGGCATATGGTAATCCTGATGAAATGTTACTTATGAGAAGTCTGAAAAATATAAAACACTACAGATGCTGGAGTGGTTTGGAGAATTTTTTAAAACTCTACAGACATGCAAAGCTTTTTTTTTTTTTTCTCAGATTTTGCAGTAATAGCAGATTTAGGGTTAGTGCTCAGTATATCATTTCAACGGTGTTACATTCGCAAGTCTCTTGCCTTATATCTTTTTAAGTTTCTTTTTGAAAAAGTTGATGTTGGGTAATTTGGCTTTTCTCTTGTACTGTAGAAAAACTTTGTCAATAACTGAGAACAAGGAGAGGTAAGAAGGAGAAAAGGAAGGAATTTTTTTTTTTTTTGAGACAGTCTTGCTCTGTCACCAGGCTGGAGTGCAGTGGCGCAATCTTGGCTCACTGCAACCTCCGTCTCCTGGGTTCAATAGATTTTCCTGCCTCAGCCCCCCAAGTAGCTGGGACTACAGGCTCGCACCACCATGCCCAGCAAATTTTTGTGGTTTTAGTAGAGAGGAGGTTTCACCACGTTGGCCAGGATGGTCTCAATGTCTTTTTCCTTTTTTTTTTTTTTTTTCTTTTTTTTTTAAAAAAAAAAAGAATGAAGGAGAGGAAGGAAGAGGAAGAGGGAGAGAGAATGGGGGTGTTGCTTTATTGCCCAGGCTAGAATGCAGTCTAAAAATGGGTATGCCTATAATTGTGCTTAATAATAGAGACATGAAAAAAAAAATGAGGGAAGAAAATAACAAGCAGCCAACCAATATTTCATTTAAACCTGTAAATAGATGTGATGTGGCACTGATAAGAGTGTGTATTTTGTGTATTTAAAGTGGAAAGTTCTATGAATGTTAATTAAGTTTACTTGTTCCGGATCTGAGTTCAAATCCTGGATATCGTTGTTAATTTTCTGTCTCATTGATCTGTCTAATATTGATGTTGAAGTCTCCCACTATTATTGTGTGGGAGTCTAAGTCTCTTTATAAGTCTTATATATCTGGGTAATCCTGTATTGGGTGCACATATATTTAGGATCTTTAGCTCTTCTTGTTGCATTGATCCTTTTATCATTGTGTAATATCCTTCTTTGCTTCTTTTGATCTTTGTTGCTTTAAAGCAACTCCTGCTTTTTATTTATTTATTTTTGCTCTCCATTTGGTTGGTAAATCTTTCTCCATCCCTTTGTTTTGAGTCTTTGTGTATCCTTGCATGTGAGATGGGTCTGGATACAGCATACCGTTGGGTTCTGGCTTTTTTTTGCCTGTCTGTGTCTTTGGATTGGGGAATTTAGTCGATTTAAATTTAGAATTAATAATAATATATGTGAGTTTAATACTGCCATTTAATGTTAGCTGGCTGTTTTGCCTATTAGTTGATGTAAATTCTTGATTATGTTGATGGTCTTTACTTTTTGGTATTTTTTAGAAAGGCTGATACTGGTTGTTCCTTTCTATGTGTAGTGGTTCTTTCAGAAACTCTTGTAAAGCAGGCCTGGTGGTGATGAAATCTCTGAGTGCTTGCTTGTTCACAAAAGATTTTATTTTTCCTTCGCTTATGAAGCTTAGTTTGGCTGGATGTAAAATTCTGGGTTGAAAGTTCTTTTCTTTAAAGATGTTGAATATTGGCCCCCACTCTTTTCTAGCTTGTAGGGTTTCTGCTGAGAGATCTGCTGTGAGTCTGATAGGCTTCCCTTTATGGGTAACCTGACCTTTCTGTCTGGCTGCCCTCAGTATTTTCTCCTTCATTTCAACCCTGGTGAATCTGGCGATTATGTGCCTTGAGGTTGGCCTTCTTGAGGAATATCTTTATGGTGTTCTCTGTATTATGTGGAGTTGAATATTGTCCTGCCTTGCTAGGTTGGGAAAGTTTTCCTGAACAATATCCTGAAGCGTATTTTCCAGCTTGGATTGATTCTCTTCGTCACATTCAGGTACACCTATCAAGCGTAGATTAGGTCTTTTCACATAGTCCCATATTTCTTGGAGATTTTGCTCGTTCCTTTTTATCCTTTTTTCTCTAATCTTGTCTTCTCGTTTTATTTCATTAAGTTGGTCTTTGACTTCTGATATCTTTTCTTCTGCTTGATCGATTCGACTGTTAAAACTTGTGCATAGTTCGTGAAGTTCTCGTGTTGTGTTTTTCAGCTCCATTAATTCACTTATATTCCTCTCTAAATTGTGTATTTTTGTTAACATTTCATCAAACCTTTTTTCAAAGTTCTTAGTTTCTTTGCATTGGGTTAGAACAAGTTCTTTTAATTCACAGAAGTTTCTTATCATCCACCTTTTGAAGGCTGCTTCTGTTAATGGAACACACTTGTTCTCCATCAGGCCTTGTTTCGTTGCTGATGAGGAACTGTGATCCCCTGTAGAGGGAGAGGCGTTCTGATTTTGGGTATTCTCAGCCTTTTTAGGCTGTTTTCTTCCCTTCTTTATAGATTTATCCATCTGTGGTCTTTATAATTACCGTCTTTATAATTGGGTTTCTGAGTGGATGTCCAACTTGTTGATTCCCAGCGCTAAAATCTGAGCAACCCACTGCGCTGGCCAAAACAGCAGCGTTATGATTGATGGTGCTTTTCTGACTCTGCACCAAGAACCACCACACCAAGGCAGTGGCAAAACCGCCTCACCGGCCACAAGAGTCATGCTGGCGACCCGTGGGGCTCCTCCGCTGGGAATCTCCTGGTGCGTGAGCAACAAAAATTCGTCTGAAGGTGTGGCATCCTCTCGTTCTCTGCGCTTTCACTGGGAGCTACAATCCCGAGCTGCTAGTGATCAGCCATCTTGGATCTCTCTCTCCTCGATGTCTTAACTTTGTGATCTGCCCGCCTTGGCCTCAGGGTGTGAGCCGCCTTACAGGCATGAGCCACTGTGCCTGGCCAAGGAATATGTTAATATGAATTTTTTTTCCTGTAGATATCTCAATATTGTAGATTACATTGAATTGTCCTTTTTGTTTCTGATTCTTTGAGACACAGTTGAGATTCTGTTACTGACAATCTGTCTTGGGACATTGAGGCATTGGTGTAATTAAGAGTGTTTATTTATTTATTTATGAGACAGGGTCTCACTCTGTTGCCCAGGCTGGAGTACAGTGGTGTGATCACAGCTCACTTGATCTCCTGGGCTCAAGCAATCATCCCACCTCAGCCTCTTGAGTACCTGGGACTACAGGCATGAGCCACGATGCCCAGCCAATTTTTAAATTTTTGATAGAGATGGAGTCTTACTTTGTTGTTCAGGGTGGTCTCAAACTCCTGGACTCAGTGATCTTCCTGCTTCAGCCTCCCAAAGTGCTAGGATTACTGGCATGAGCCACCGCACCTGGCCAAGACCATATATTTAGACTTTAGAAGTTGTGCACTTTTAAGATGCAGCAGAACCAGTTATTGACTGACTGCCATAAAGATGGAATAGTGGCCAGGTGCAGTGGCTCATGCCTGTAATCCCAGCACTTTGGGAGACCGAGGTGAATGGATCACCTGAGGTCAGGAGTTCGAGATTAGCCTGGCCAACATGGTGAAACTTCATCTCTACTAAAAATACAAAAATTAGCCTGGCATGGTGGCACGTGCCTGTAATCCCAGCTACTCAAGAGGCTGAGGCAGAAAAATCACTTGAACCCAGGAGGCAGAGGTTGTAGTGAGCTGATATCAAGCCACTTCACTCCAGACCAGGCGACAGAGCAAGACTATGTCCAAAAAAATGAAAGGAATTAAAAGAAAGAAAGGAAGCTGGGCTAGAGATTAAACATTTCACAGAGAAGGAAATACAAATGGCCAGCTGCGGTGCTCATGCCTGTAATCTCAGCACTTTGGGAGGATCACTTGAGGCCAGAACGAGACCAGCCGGGCAACATAAATGAGGCCTCATCTCTACTAAAAATCAAGTGATTACCTTTAGGGAGAGAGAAAGAACAATAGGAAGGCATTGAGGGTAGATGATAAACTTCTTTGAATATTGTTTTATAGAGTTTATTTTGAAAACATGTATTTTACATAATTATAAAACGAAATTTTTAAAAATCTAAAATAAATAATCTATTTTTTAAAAACAAAAAGTTTTTTTTTAAAGAAGAAATAGTTGGCTATAATACAAAAGCTATTATATAAATAAGTTAATACATCTACTTCCTCTCAACTTGACAAAGTTCATATTGTTTTCTTTCTTGAGATTAAGTCTCCCTCTAGTGGAGACTAGTTTTACAACTAGTCCCCAACACCCAACACCACAAAGGAAAAAAATCCTTGGCCTATTGCCTCCTGCTGCCGTAAAATTATATATTATAGGTATCAGAGTCTTGAGAAGGAGGATGTGGTGGAAGATACTGAGCAATGGGATAATAAAGAGTTGGGAACAGAGTTGTTTCATAAGGAATTAGGGATATGAGAAGCTCTAAGAGCCAAGATTTGGATTATTCAACTCAGAAAGGGGAAGGAACCTTGACTTCATGACGGTAAAAAATTCCACCACCTTTGCCCAGAAAGAAGTGACTCACACGCTGATATCACTGTGTTCTCAGGGAAATAGCTCCCCACAAGGTATTGCATTAGGGAGAAGCCACAGTGAGGAACAGTGATGAGCAGGGCATAAAGAGTGATTGTCCTAAGCCAGATATGATGTCATGAGGGTGAACTCCAGGACCTCCTGTCCTTCAGGACGATCCCACAGTCTCACTGACCGCTGAGGCCAGATTCATGAAAGCTTTGCCTGTCCAGAGACTGATTAGGGGAAAAGGTACTGACACAGCCTCTTCAGCTCCTGGCAGGGAGGTGCAAGGACTACTCACATTGAAAGTGGCCCCTTGGGGGATGACGGGAGGATCCTTGTGTCCTGGGCTATCCTAGGTCTCATCTGACCTTGCATAGTGAAAGCTACTCATGGGAGAACTCCCTTATCAGGGAAGCCCTTAGAGTGGAAGGGCTTTCCTGACATCGACTCTCATTTCTGGAAGTATATGGCATTCTTCTCCACTCTCTGCTGCACTGTGGTCTTAGCCTCTGTAGAGAATGTTTGTTGGTTGCCACCTCAGCATATATCTTCTACCCTCTTTACAATTTTCAATAAGAACACAAAAAGAAATGAAGACTAAAAATGGCCCAGTTTCCTAAGATCATTTTCTGATCCTATAAAATCTGATTCGTTAATTCAGCTCTTTGATCCTGCTCTTTTGCATATGTAGCTTGAGAATGCTGCCCAGGAAGGGACTCATTTGAAGAATTATTTCTTCCAATTCCCATATTTTTCTTTGTCTTGCCTTCCCTTTCTCCCTTAAGAGGTGAATTTACAGACACATTAAAATTCTGGAGGAAAACACTGGGCTAATTAAGTGTGGCGACCCTTCCTAAAAGCAAAATGTAGCATATTTCTGTAGGAGTACATCAACAAAGAAGACCATTGAGGAAGATATCTCTCTCCAAACATGTTGGTTGCTAAAGGCCAGCCCCCAGACTGTAATTCCTAAAGTAACAAAAGGTAATGTCAACCTTATATAATAGAATATTATTCAGCCTTGAAAAGGCAGGATATTCTGACACATGCCAGAACATGGATGAAACTTGAGGACACTATGCCCAGTGAAATAAGCAAGTCATGAAAGGACAAATGCTGTATGATTCTACTGATATGAGGTACTTTGAACAGCCAAAATCATAGAACAGAAATTAGAAGAGTGGCTGCCAGGAGCTGAGGGAAGGGATGATGGTGAGTTATTGCTTAATGAGTACAGAATTTCAGTTTTGCAACATGAAAAGAGTTCTGGAAATGGATAATGGTGATGGTTGCAAAATGATATGAATGTATTTAATAGCACTGAGCTCCACATTCACAAATGGTTTGGATGATAAATTTTATGTTATATAATATTACCACAATAAAAAAAATTGGGAAAAAAAAGCAATATGACCCTTACCGAGGACTGCCAAGGAGTAATGAAAGCAGATAACAGGCCAGGCGCAGTGGCTTACGCCTGTAATCCTAGCACTCTGGGAGGCTGAGGCAGGCAGATCACCTGAGGTTGGGAGTTTGAGACCAGCCTGACCAACATGGAGAAATCCCATCTCTACTAAAAAATACAAGATTAGCCGGGTGTGGTGGCACATGCCTATAATCCCAGCTACTCAGGAGGCTGAAGCAGGTGAATCATTTGAACTCAGGAGGTGGAGGTTGCAGTGAGCTGAGATTGTGCCACTGCACTCCAGCCTGGGCAACAGAGCAAGACAGCAAGACTCCGTCTCAAAAACAAAAAAGCAGTGAGACTAGAGTCTATCTAGATCATAATTATTAGTCATATCATCATTATGGAAGTGATTAAATTAAAATGTAAAAAAAAGTTTTAACTTATTTTTGCAATTACCAAATATAAAATTATAATAATAGTACATTTTACATATGAGAAAATTGAAGCATAGGAAAGTTAAATAATTTCTCCAAGAACACAGAATAAGTTGTAGAACCAGTTACCAAACCCAGGTAGTCTGGCAAACCCCCACACTGGCCTGTTCCTGAAAGCCCAGACCCTAAAATCTGAAATCTCTGCTCTTCAACTAATGTGATTGGTTAAACAAATTGAATAAATTTATTTCCTATGGGAATGCTCAGATGTTTAATTTCCTAATGTTCACCGAGACTCTTCGAGAGTGGGTGAGGGATAGAATATACAGCATTTCCTCAGTTTATTTAGCCATTGAATTGATTTTTGGTAAGCATTTCAAGGAACCTGAGCCCAAATTTTGCAAAACTGTGTGTAATATGCAATGTTGCTTTCGTTTGTCTTTTCCAGCTACTTTAAGAGAATATTTAAATTATTTTCTCTCATTTGGAAAAATTTTTAAATTGAGATATTGAGAAACTTAATGATTTGCCCAAGGTCATAATCAGTTAATGTTGTAGTCAGAATTAGAATCTAAGCCTGGCTATAATTTCAGGGATCTTCTTTTAAGGTTTTTTTTTTTTTTTTTTTTGAGACAGAGTTTCGCTCTTGTTACCCAGGCTGGAGTGCAGTGGCACGATCTCGGCTCACCGCAACCTCCGCCTCCTGGGTTCAGGCAATTCTCCTGCCTCAGCCTCCTAAGTAGCTGGG
>NW_022437059.1:4941269-4945399 GCF_009761245.1 Sapajus apella
GAGCCACCGCGCCCGGCCTTTTTTTTTAACACTTTTATTTTTAAGACAGGCTCTCACTCTGTTGCCCAGGCTGTAGTGCAGTGGCATGATCGCAGCTCACTGTAGCCTTAACCTCCCCAGGCTCAGGTGATCCTCCAACCTCAGCCTCCTGAGCAGCTGGGACCACAGGCATGCGCCACAATGCCTAGCTAATTTTTGTATTTTTTTGCAGAGACAGGGTTTCACCATGTTGCCCAGGCTGGTCTCGAACTCCTGGTCTCAAGTAATCTGCTTGCCTCAGCCTCCCAAAATGCTAGGATTACAGGCATGAGTCACCATTCCCAGCCTAAAGTTATTTTTTTTAATTACAGAAGGAATACTAGCAGATTTCATTCTAGCAAATCAAATAAAACCAAGCATTTACCTAGAGGAACTAAGTAAACCCCATAACACTAAGTCTTAGTTATCTATTTCTATATAACCACTTCAAATTTTAATGGTTGTCGCAGGTTGTATTTTTCAAGAGGGTTGTAACAAGATATTCCACACTACATGCGCTTCTTAAATGTGACACTCCTCCCATTAAGAGGTGGAGTCTATATTCCCTCCTCTTGAATTTGGGTGGGCCTGTAAGTAAGATGGAAGTGATACAAGGTCAAAAAAGGTGATACATCTTCCACTCGATTCTCTTAGAGTCACTCAGAATCCAGCCACCTTGGAAATGAGGAAGCAGAACGACCTCATGGAGAAACCACATAGGTGTTCCTCCTGACAATCCCAGCTGAGATCCCAGTCAACAGCTAGCATAACCTCAGACATATGTTGAAGTAAGTTAAAATGGACACCATGCCTGAAGAATCCCTGAGCAGACAAAACCAGGCCTCATAAGTGACCTCAACCTTGCTTGATTTACAAACACAAGGGAAACTTATGTTGAGCCATTTCTTGTAAATGCCTATATTAAAGAAAAACAGAACTTGAGCTCAACCAATTGGAAGTAGCCAACAAACTTATATAACTAGGGACTTTCCAACAAGTTAGAATTAATAAAGCAACTGTATAATTGCAATCAATCAAATTTTTTATTTTGCTTCCACATTTACCCCATACATACTTGCCCCTGATGATTTGTCATGGGAAAACTAAGCTTCTAACTTATTTTGGTTTGGTATTTCCCAATTCATAAATTGCTTCCTACTCAAATGAACTCAAATTTTTTTTTTGTGCCTCAGTGTACCTTTTACATATGTGAATAAACAATTCCAAATGATTCCAGCCCCAAGCTTTCAAGTCATCTCAGGCTTCCAAGTCTTCTCAACTGAGGTCTCAGTTCTTCTGAAGCACAGACAAATCATCCACACTATACCCTTTCCAAATTCTTGACACACACAATCCATGACATAACAAACTGGTTGCTGTTTTGCACCAGTAAGTTTTGAGTGGTTTGTTACACAGCAATAGGTAACTGGAACACTCCCTTATCATCCCCAAGGTAGCATCTTAGTGAAGGTGGAGCTACCAATGACCTAGTGATAGCAGAAAAAGGAGGCAACCTCAAGTCCCTGTGACTAGACTCTGGCACCCTAATGCTCTCAGATGTGTTGGGCTGGCCTTGTACCTTGTGCTGAGCGAAGTGCAGCTTTTTTCTATTGGGCCTTTTGGAGTATCATCCTAACATTGACTTCTCAAGTCCATGGTCTCATGCCATCCCATTTGCCTCTATTACCAAGTCCCTGCCCAGTGGGCTTCCTTGTCTTATTCCCAGACTTCTACAAAAGACATTTACTGTATTCTTGTCTAGGTATATTTCCACAGAAGGAGATGGGAGTCAAATCTGTTCAGAATCCATTCCTCTCTCCATACCCCCAACTCCTGATAGAGCTAGGTCAAGTTCTCACCACTTAACTCCAAAGCGTTTTAAAATCCATTCCCTCAGGAGCAGGAAGCTTAGATTCCTTCCAGCACTGGCTTCGCCTTCAGGGTTTCACTGGAATATTTGGAAGTGTTCTGCAAGGGATGAAGGGTGAGCAGCTGTGTTTGTTCAAAGCAGCAGGAAGTACTGCTGGACACCAAACCCAGCCTACTGCAGTTTCCTCAAGGCCTCACCTTGTGGCCAGAAGAAGCCAAGCAATCCACCCCTTCCATGGTAGGGCTGGGTCTCATGTTCCTTTATTTGGTTCGAACCTCACAGTTTACCCGTCCAAGGGTTCGAAGATAAGTCACATTCTCAGCAGGCCTGGTTTCAAGGGATGCACCAGCATAAAAAGGGCTTTGCGGGCAATCAGTATAAATGATCTGGGTGTGGATCTAGCTCCAACACTTAATATGATGGGCTCTCAGGCATGTCTCTACAATTTTATCTCTTCATTTGTAATATTTTGATAACAGTTACTTCATAAGATTATTAAAAGGATTCGATGACACTGTAAACTATTTAGTCTGATAGGAAGTAAACGTAAAGCAAAAGTTAGTTACGATTAGAAAATGCATGTTAGCAAATTAAAGACTCAGAAAGCGATTTAATTAAAGAGAATTGCTTAATTATGTTCAACCCCAGATTTTCCTGCTTGATAAATTCACAGAACCCTTTCAAACGACACACCAATAATTAGGATTAGGGTGGAGACGGAGGAACTGGAGTGAACGGGACTCGACTGGAACACGAACACGCACGAGTATGAGGTGAGGTGTGCAGGTCAGTGGGACCGCCACTCCCCTCGGGAAGTACACGGCAGCCTTTTAGTCCTCCTGGGGCTGAACCCGCGACGTCTACGCGAGGCTGACGGGACAGCGCGTTTGGATTAGCTCTTTCTCCGCCCCCTCGCCACAGCCCGCGCGCGTTCCGCTTTCCTTCCCTTCCACCGGCGTGTTGCCAGTACAGTCTCTGCCTCGTCTAGCCCTCACTGTCGGGAACTGAGAGCAGCCTTTCCCAGACTTCCGGTCTTGATTGACGCCTGCTGGCTGGAAAACTCCCGACCTTGGCGAGGCGCGGGGAGGGGAGCGGGGCGGGGCGCAGCGAGAGGAGGGGCGGGGCCCACCAGTGACGGAGAGCAGAAGGGCGGGGTGGGACGAGAGGAGGCGCGGGGCTCCTGAGTGACGGAGGGCAGAAGGGAGGGGGCGCGGGTGAGAGGAGGGGCGAGGCGTGGGAGTGACCGGGCGCGGAGAGTAGCGAGCACAAGGCGAGGCGTGGGAGTGACTGAGGGAGCCCTCAGGGACTGGCGGGGGTGAGGCGTTCCTGGGAGTCCTTGAGCTTGCGGGAAATTCGGGTAACTTTTTCCCCAGGCCTCAGGCCTTCTGCGTCAAATTTGGGGTCTTCACTAGGCCTATGAGGTTGTCCGACGTTCAGGCGCCGGAAATGGGCTGCCTACCCTGGGGCTGGGCAAGGGACTTTGCCTGGCAGCGCGCCTGGGCTGGGGCAGGAGCGCAGGGCTGGATGCAGGGCACCTCGGCGTGATTCGCGGCGGAAAGTCTCTTTTCATCCCTACCCTGATTTCCCCCATTCTCTTTCCCCGAAGCAACTGTTAACAGTTTCTTGCGTGCCCTTCCTAGATGATCGTCAGTCGTCCCTCGGTAATTTTCCAGGATAGCCCTCCATACTAAAATCTGCGGTCGCTCAAGTCCCTCCTATAAAATGGCATAGTATTTACATATAACTACGCACATCCTCCCGCACAATTTAAATCAGCTATGGATTACTGGTAATACCTAATACAATGTAGTTATACTGTGTTGTCTGTATTTGCATTATTTTTTGTTATTTTTCCCAATATTTTGGGAACCTGCTGACGTGGGAGGCCAACTAGATCTATACATGAATATATTTATATGTGCATAAATATATTTCCTCCATTTTCCCCTTACTCAAATACCACACACTATACACTCTACTCTTCACCCGAGTCTTTTCAGTTAGCAGTGAGTCTTGAACCTGTCCAAGAGCAGGATGACATGCAAAATGAGTGATTTAAAACTGTTTCTATGGCTGGGCTTTAATGTACTTCCAGCTTGCCTGCTTGCTTGCCTTTCTTTCTCTTTCTTTCCTTTCTCTCTCCTTTCTTTCTTTCTTTCTTTCTTTCTTTCTTTCTTTCTTTCTTTCTTTCTTTCTTTCTTTCTTTCTTTCTTTCTTTTTCTTTCTTTCTTCTTTCTTTCTT
>NW_022437059.1:4945499-4963198 GCF_009761245.1 Sapajus apella
TTTCTCTTTCTTTCTTTCTTTCTTCTTTCTTTCTTTTTCTTTCTTTCTTTCTTTCTTTCTTTCTTTCTTTCTTTTCTTCTTCTTTCTTTTTTTTTTCTTCTTTTTTCGTTTTTTCTTTTTGAGACGAAGTCTTGCTTTGTCGCCAGGCTGGGGTGCAGTGGCGCGATCTCGGCTCACTGCAACCTCCGCCTCCCGGGTCAAGCGGTTCTCCTGCCTCAGCCTCCCTAGTAGCTGGGACTACAGGTGTGCGCCACTATGCCCAGCTAATTTTTGTATTTTTAGTAGAGACAGGCTTTTTCACCATGTTGGCCAGGATGGTCTTGATCTCTCTCTCTCTTTTTTTGTTTTGTTTTGTTTTGAGACGGAGCTTCACTCTTGTTACCCAAGCTGGAGTCCAATGGCACGATCTTGGCTCACCACAACCTCCTCCTCCCGGGTTCAAGTGATTCTCCTGCTTCAGCCTCCCAAGTAGCTGGGATTAACAGGCATGCGCCCCCAAGCCTGGCTAATTTTGTATTTTTAGTAGAGATGGGGTTTCTCCATGTTGGTCAGGTTGGTCTCGAACTCTCGACCTCAGGTGATCCACCTGCCTTGCAAGGCCTCCCAAAGTGCTGGGATTACAGGCGTGATCCACCGCGCCCATCTAGTCTCCATCAACTGACTTGGTGATCTGTCTGCCTTGTCCTCCAGAGTGCTGGGATTACAGGCATGAGCCACCGCGCCTGGCTGTACTTCCAGCTTTTTACTACTATTTTGGCAGAGGGCTCACCTATGGGAATTAAAAGATGCATTTCTAGCCTGGGCATATAATAAAATTTGTCTCTACAAAATTAAATTAACTGGGTGTGGTGGCGGGCACCTGTGGTCACAGGTACTTGGGAGGCTGAGGTGGGAGAATTGCTTGAGCCTGGGAATTCGAGGCTGCAGTTTCAAGCAATTCTCCCACCTCAGCCCCTCTAGTAGCTGGGATTACAGCATGCACCACCAAGCCTGGCTTATTTTTGTTTATTTAGCAGAGACAGGGTTTCACCATGTTGGCCAGGCTGGTCTCGAACTCTTGACTTCAGGTGATCCGCCTGCCGCGACCTCCCAAAGTGCTGGGATTACGGGTTTGAGCAACCCCACCTGGCCTGAAGTGGGGAATTTTTATGCAGCTGACTAATAAAGGAGGGGGAGTTTCAGAGACTTGAGGGGAAAAGTCTGTGTTTCTTCAGTCTCAGATAACACCTTGAACAACCAGCTTCTGGGTGTCAGCAGCTGGGTGCAACATCCTTAAAGGCATTCATTAGAATCTTCTGCAATTTTTTTTTTTTAAGACAGGGTCTCACTCTGTCACCCAGGCTGGATTGCAGTGACACGATCTCTGCTGGCTGCAATCTCCACCTCCTGGGTTCAAGCGATTCTCCCACCTCAGCCTCCTGAATAGCTGGGATTACAGACATATACCACCATGCCTAGCTAATTTTTGTTTTGGGGTTTTGTTTGTTTGTTTGTTTATAGAGACGACCTTTCACTCACTGTGTTGGCCAAGGTGGTCTTGAACTCCTCACCTGAAGTGATCTGCCTACCTCCACCTCCTCCACCTCCCAAAGTGTTGGAATTACAGGCTTGAGCCACCATGCCTGGTCCTTCTGCAATTTTTTTTTTCAAGACTTTAAGTTATATTCTTCGTCTTGACAAAGCAGTACATTAGCAGTTTATAATTATATTGTAGAAGGAATATTGGACAAAACACAAGTGCAAGCAAGCAAGGGCCTGATCAGAATTTTCTTTTTTTTTTTTTTTTTTTGAGGCGGAGTTTCACTCTTGTTACCCAGGCTGGAGTGCAATGGCGCGATCTCGGCTCACCGCAACCTCCGCCTCCTGGGTTCAGGCAATTCTCCTGCCTCAGCCTCCTGAGTAGCTGGGATTACAGGCACGCACCACCATGCCCAGCTAATTTTTTGTATTTTTTTTAGTAGAGACGGGGTTCCACCATGTTGACCAGGATGGTCTCGATTTCTTGACCTCGTGATCCACCCGCCTCGGCCTCCCAAAGTGCTGGGATTACAGGCTTGAGCCACCGCGCCCGGCCTGATCAGAATTTTCATCATTTCAGTCGCTAAAAACGCTGATGTGGTGAAATCTCAAGGGGTCCGGTTACAAATTACCTTAGAAATTCCATGGGAAGCCATGGTCTTGTTTCTTCTCATAAACAAGGCCTGTCTCTCTGTCCCAGGATTTCCCTCTTGTATCCTAGTAAGGATCAGACTTTGTTTTTTGTGTTTATTTTTAGATATGGAGTTTCACTCTGTTACCCATGGATGGAATGCAGTGCTGCAATCTTAGGTCACAACAGCTTCAAACTCCTGGGCTCAAGCCATCCTCCAGTTTCATTCTCCCAAGACCAGACTGGCCAACACGGTAAAAGCCTGTCTCTACTAAAAATACAAAAATTAGCTGGTCGAGGTGGCGAGCACCTGTAATCCCAGCTACTTGGGAGGCTGAGGCAGGAGAATCACTGGAACCCAGGAGGCAGAGGTTGCAGTGAGCCGAGATGATGCCATTTCATTGCAGCCTGGCCTTCAGAGCAAGACTCCACCTAAAAAAAAATTAAAAAAAAAAAACAAAACAAAACACGGCTGGGCGCGGTGGCTCACGCATGTAATCCCAGCACTTTGGGAGGCAGAGGCGGGTGGATCACAAGGTCAAGAGATCGAGACCATCCTGGTCAACATGGTGAAACCCTGTCTCTACTAAAAATACAAAAAATCAGCTGAGCATGGTGGCACATGCCTGTAATCCCAGCTACTCAGGAGGCTGAGGAAGGAGAATTGCCTGAACCCAGGAGGCGGAGGCTGCAGTGAGCCGAGATCGTGCCATTGCACTCCAGCCTGGGTAACGAGAGCGAAACTCAAAAAAAAAAAAAAAAAAAAAAAAAAATTGCAGAGCCTGGTGGCACATGCCTGTAGCCCTGATGCAGGAGGTAGAAAGAAGTTATTTAGGCACTCTAGCCTCCAGTCTGGGTGACAGAGCAAGACCCTGTCAAAAAAAAAAGCCTTAAAAATATTTAAAAATATGTACAGATGTACAGATTGGCTGTGCACCATTGCTCATGCCTGTAATCTCAGTACTTTGGGAGGCTGAGGTGGGTGGATCACCTGAGGTCAGGAGTTGGAGACCAGCCTGGCCAACATGGCAAAACTGTCTCTACTAAAAATACAAACATTAGCCAGCCGTTGTGGTGGGCGCCTATAATCCCAGCTAATCAGGAGGCTGAAGCAGGAGAATCTCTTGAACCTGGGAGGCAGAAGTTGCAATGAGCCGAGATTACGCCATTGCAGTCCAGCCTGGATGACAAGAGCAAAACACTGTCTCAAAAAAAAAAAAAATTTGAGTATCTTATATCTGAGATACTTGGGACCAGAATTGTTTTAAATTTTGAATTTTTTCAGATTTTTGAATATTTGCATTATACCTACCCTAGTTGAGTATCTCAAATCTGAAAATCTGAAATCCAAAATGCTGCAATGAGCATTCCTTTGATCATCCTGTCAGCACCCAAGAAGTTTAGGATTTTGGAATATTTTGGATTTCAGATTTTCAGATTTGGGATGGTCGACCTGTATTTTATATGAGTATTCCAAACAGCCTTCAAATATGTGGGCTTTTTTTTTCTGGGAAATACTAAAAAGATTATAATAACTATGTTAAAGCTTAACTGACAACAATAAATGTACAAGTGTTGGCACATGTATACACATTGGAAATTATTCACCACAAGTCAGGGCCGATTTACACGTTAGGCACAGTTCATAGGCCCCACTTTTTTTTTTTTTTTTTTTTTTTTGAGAAAGAGCCTCTCTGTCGCCCAGTCTGGATCTCCACTCACTGCAACCTTTGCCTCTCAGGCTCAAGTGAATCTCCTGCCTCAGCCTCCAGAGTAGCTGGGATTACAGGTGCATGCCACCAGGGCCGGCTAATTGCTGTATTTTTAGTAGAGATAGATAGGGTTTTGCCATGTTGGCCAGGCTGGTCCCAAATTCCTGGCCTCAAGCGATCCTCCCACCTCAGCCTCATAAAGTTCTGGGATTAAAGGCATGAACCACCGCGCCTGGCCCAAAAATGTTTTATTGTAAAATCAAAATGCTTTAATGGAGGCTAGGTGCAGTGGCTTCTTTTACTCAGCACACTTGAGATTCATGTTATTGTACATATCAGTAGTTCCGTCTTTTTTTTTGGCTGAGTAACATTCCATTGTATGGATTGATATTTCACCTGTTGATTTGAGAGGGGATTATGAAGCTGAAGGCTGTGAAGTGAAAAAAAAAAAAGACAGGGGAGACCCCCTCACCTCCTTCAATTTCACCTCCTCCCCCGACTTCCAGGTGGGAAGGAGAGTGAGGAAGGAAAAAAAAATGAAATAAAATGCCAAAGAGCTGGGAAAATGACTCCCTCTTTATTTCCCAGCATCTCTGCTGTTAACCTTGAAAGAGCTGCAAATGAATGTTATCCCCAGGCTGGAGCCTGCACTGGTTCATGCCTCCATGTCACCACAGACCAGGCTCCCTCCTGGAAACACCTCTGCCAGCAAACGTCTTGTTGCTTTTGTCTCGTCTCTGTAAGCCCCTCTCCCTTACTGGTCCCCGTTCGCACTGCATATGAATTAGCAAATCAATGAAGCCAAAAGATTGTAAGTTTGGATGTCCAGCAAATGGATGATGACATAGTTCTGCCTCAGTTTCCCCTTTAGCATTGTAAGCCTATAAAAGGGGAGAGAAGTTGCAGCTCAGGGAGCTCGGTGAATGAGGTTGTTGCCCGCCGGAGCTCCCTGCCGAATAAAAAGTCACTTTCTTCCTCAGTTCGGTGTTCCAGAGATTTGTTCTCTGCTGCTCCTGCTACAGATTGACATTTGGGTTGTCTACAGTTTGGGGCTATTACAAATAGAGCTGCTATGAATGTGTGTCTATAAGCATATGCTCTATTTACTCTTGGGTAAATACCTAGGAGTGAAATGGCTGAGTCATATTGTAGTAATTCAACATTAAAAAAAACACCAAACTGTTTTCCAAAGTGAGTGCACCATTTTACATTCCACCAGCAGTGAATAAGTGTTCTGGTTTCTCCACATCCTTGCAACTTGGTATGGTCAGTCTTTTAAATTTTAGACATTCTGATATGTATGTAGTGGTATCTTACTGTGTTTTAAAGTTGCATTTCCCTAATGATTAATGATGTTGGACATCTTTCCATGTGGTTATTTGCAATCCATATATCCTCTTTGATCAAGTGTCTGTTCAAATTGTTTGCCCCTCTTTTAGGAGAGTTGTGAAAATAATCTTTTAATTAAAAATGTGTTGGGGGAAGCAGCAATGGAGAAAGGGTTTACAGTGTGCCTACATAAAGTGGTTATAAGTAATGTATAAAAGAAATCAGGAACAATAAACTGCGGAAGGCCATGGAGGCCTCTGGGGAGGAAGGCCTCTCTACTGCCAGCATGTTCTCAGGAACAGAGTGACTTAAGCTCTGATATTCTAAACAAAGTGCCCAAGGACATAACACTCCCTTGAAGCACTGGAATGTAACCAGACTTGTAGGCTCCTTGCTAAGCCCACTCCCACCAGCTGCACTGTCTATTGATAAGCATACACTTTTAACTCTTAAGAAACTCACATAAGGCCGGGCGCGGTGGCTCAAGCCTGTAATCCCAGCACTTTGGGAGGCCGAGGCGGGTGGATCACGAGGTCAAGAGATCGAGACCATCCTGGTCAACATGGTGAAACCCCGTCTCTACTAAAAATACAAAACATTAGCTGGGCATGGTGGTGCGTGCCTGTAGTCCCGGCTACTCAGGAGGCTGAGACAGGAGAATTGCCTGAACCCAGGAGGCGGAGGTTGCGGTGAGCCGAGATCGCGCCATTGCACTCCAGCCTGGGTGACAAGAGGGAAACTCCGTCTCAAAAAAAAAAAAAAAAAAAAACTCACATAAACCATGCTGCTATCAATTTTGTGTTTGACGCACAGCTTCCCTTCACCGTTTCACCCTACCACCTGCACTATAGATGAAAGTGATTGTGTTCAATAAATACTGTGGAACCCCGAGCGCAGGGCCTTCACTGCCTCCAGTACAAAATGATGGTCCCCTGGTCCCACTTTCATTCTTAATCTGTCTTTTTCTCATTCCTTTGATGCCCCCGAACTCGGGGTACCCATGGGTGGGGTGTGGGGGCTGGTTCCCTACAAAATGTACATTGTTTCCACCAGATCTAGAACCAAAGAGCTTAGAATTCCCTAAGAATCCTAAAATGAGAGGAAAGAGAAAGAATTAACATTTTCGTGACTGGATGGTGACAAGTGGAGAAAATAAGCACAATAAAGGCAGGTTTGGTGGGGGTGATGGAGCAAAGCGACTTGTGATACCAGCTCCCTCACCACGTTGGTTTCGTTCCTCTGGACTAGGGGGTTAATGATACCGGCAATCAGCGCAAAGCGAGATAATCACCAGCACACACCTGGATCTCCATACAGGTTTGTAAACTATGTGGAGGAAACGGACCAGTCGCAGTCGCAGCCGGATGCCAGAGCTAGAGCCTGAGCAGGGTGTGAGAAAAGGAGGCCCTTCAGGACTCGGCCCTGAACCACAACTTTGTCCTCGGGGGTCCGGGTCGGAAGCGACGACTTCATTCACTGAGCAACCATTTCTGGTTTCCAACGTGCCGGGAGTGGCCTTCTGGGTGTCAGAAAAGACACAGAAAACTGACAAGGCGGAACCGCGACACGGTGTCTGCTGCTGTCAAAAGGTCTCACTGCTCCGGAGGGACCCAGTCACCCACAGCCGCCAGGGGCGCCCGCCCGCCCTCTAGCTCGCACCCGTAGTCGAGAGCCGCTCAGCTCTCCTCGGACCTAGAGTTCCGCGATCTCACCGCGGTCTTGGCGGATTGTTATGTAAAATTCGAATGGCTATGGAGAAGGAAAAAGAAAAGCGAAAAGTACCACGCTGTTTCCGCCCGGTTTCGAACCGGGGACCTTTCGCGTGTGAGGCGAACGTGATAACCACTACACTACGGAAACTAGCTGGGAGCTGGCACCTCGCAAACGACTGTTGAAAGGTAGTGGCTCACCACTGTCCCTGACCCACGAGGAAAGTACCCGGGCGAGCCACCCACAGCTCGGGCTCGGGGCGCGTCCGCAAGTAGCCAGCAACGCAAGTCAGACCCGGGCTGCTCACGTGGGGTCGTGACCGAGAGTGCAGGGGTGAACTCCATGGTGCCTCCTCAGGAAACTTCCGGCGCAATCAGGGCTGCAGCCAGAGCCCTGAGACACTGGGACGGGGCTCCAGGCGTCCTCGAATTCTGGTCGTGGAGTTTTCCTGATCCTGTCGGGTCCTTTAGGAGCGCTTGGCGGGGAGCGCGGACGCCCCGGGGCCAGGCCACCGCGGCCACCGAGAGCTGAGCCCAGCCTGGGGACTGGAGAAAAACGGAGTAGAAGAGACCTAGGGGACGGACTTGGCCCTGTCTAGGAAAACCAGCTCATATTTGAAACAAAATACGCCTTAGGTTTGCCCAGCACTGAATTTAGAAGCATTTTCACATTCTCGTCTTTAACTAGATTTACAGCAGTGCCATGAGCAAAGAATTAAACCCGTCTTAAAGATGAAGAGACTGAAACTAGTTAAGTAGGACTTGGGTAGGATGGAAGCGCTGCTTAAAGTCAGGGAAGAGTCTGCCACCCTGCCGTTCTCAGGCTGTATCGCGCTTAGCGGGACTACACCTTATTATTGTCCAAGGAAGCAAACGAAGAGGAAAGAGAGAGTGGAGAGTATTCCTGGAGGGACTCAAGATACCTCTCCAGGTGGAACCCCAAGATACCCGAGTAGAGTGACAGCTGAGGTCGAACGACCTCATCTTTTCCACTGGCTCAGCTGAAATATTTGAGGAGGTAGGAAGAGGAGATGGTTTAGGGATGCCAAATGACAAAGGCTTTAGAAAATTAAGAAGAGAAGGGTCGTGCTCGCTTCGGCAGCACATATACTAAAATTGAAACGATACAGAGAAGACTACCATGGCCCCTGCGCAAGGATGACACGCAAATTCGTGAAGCCTTCCATTTTTATTATAAAAAAAGTTCTTATTAAAAAAATTATAAAAATTAAAAAAAAAAGAGAAGAGTGAGAGAATTACCAAGGCAGCAGAGAAGACTTACATGCTGTTGTATGATACAAATGTCCAGGGGCTAGCTTGGAACGATGTTGGCTGACTGTGTCGGGAGCTCTAATCCGGCAAGAACCTAGAGGAGAAAGTGGGTTGTGGGATGAATAAGCAAAGGTGGAGGGTTAAGGAGTTGGGGTGGTAGTGAGAGAGCACAGGAGAAGCACCTGGTTACAGGTTGAGCCTGTGCAGAATGTAGAAATACGTCAGAGATATCCAACGGCGCTCACTTCGGCAGCACATATACTACCACTGGAATGATACAGAGATTAACATGGCCCCTGTGCAAGGATGAGGCACAAATTCATAAACTGTTCCATTTTTGTTTTAAAGAAACGTCCAATGGACTGAATGCAAGGCAGATAATAGTTTATCGGGTTAAGGCACTTTATCGGAAAGTTGGCTTAAATAGTAAAGGGAAAATATTGCCTCACAATCCTAGGTAGATCTGGGCTTCAGGTAAGTCTTCATACAAGGCTCAAAGAAGTCTCTGGGCCCGGCATGGTGGCTCATGCCTGTAATCCCAGCACTTTGGGAGGCTGAGGCGGGCGGATAACAAGGTCAGGACATTGAGACCATCCTGGCCAACATGGTGAAACCCCATGTCTACTAAAATACAAAAAATTAGCCTGGCATGGTGGCGCACACCTGTAGTCCCAGCTACTCGGGAGACTGAGGCAAGAGAATCGCTTGAACCCGGGAGGTGGAGGTTGTAGCAAGCTGAGGTCTTGCCATTGCACTCCAGCCTGGGTGACAGAGTGAGACTCCGTTTCAAAAACCGAGTAGCTGGGACTACGGGTGTACTTCTTGCAGAACTCATTATCGTATAACAGGGATGAAATATACTGTGTATAACAGGGATGGGACATACTGCTTCGTTTAAATAATTAGTGCCTACTCCTCCTGAGGTCCGGGTTAAGATTAATCCTACTGAAACTCTAATCCTACTCAAATTCAGGGTATCCCTAAGAAGGGAATGGGATGTTGTAATGCTGAAGAGAACCAACAAGCATTCTCTACAGAGGCTAAGACCACAGTGCAGCAGAGAGCGGAGAAGAATGGCATATGCTTCCAGAAATGGGAGTCGATGTTAGGAAAGCCCTTCCACTCTAAGGGCTTCCCTGATAAGGGAGTTCTCCTGTGAGTAGCTTTCACTATGCAAGGTCAGATGAGACCTAGGATAGCCCAGGACACAAGGATCCTCCCGTCATCCCCCAAGGGGCCACTTTCAATGTGAGTAGTCCTTGCCCCTCCCTGCCAGGAGCTGAAGAGGCTGTGTCAGTAGCTTTTCCCCTGATCAGTCTCTGGAAAGGCAAAGCTTTCATGAATCTGGCCTCAGCGGTCAGTGAGACTGTGGGATCGTCCTGAAGAACAGGAGGTCCTGGAGTTCACCCTCATGACATCATATCTGGCTTAGGACAATCACTCTTTATGCCCTGCTCATCACTGTTCCTCACTGTGGCTTCTCCCTAATGCAATACCTTGTGGGGAGCTATTTCCCTGAGAACACAGTGATATTAGCATGTGAATCACCTCTTTCTGGGCAAAGGTGGTGGAATTTTTTACCGTCATGAAGTCAAGGTTCCTTCCCCTTTCTGAGTTGAATAATCCAAATCCTGGCTCTTAGAGCTTCTCATATCCCTAATTCCTTATGAAACAACTCTGTTCCCAACTCTTTATTATCCCATTGCTCAGTATCTTCCACCACATCCTCCTTCTGTAGACTCTGAGGCCAGGTGTTGAGGCTCACGCCTGTAATCACAGCACCCTGGGAGGCTGAGCTGGGTGGATCACATGAGATTAGGAGCTCAAGACCAGCCTGAGCAACATGGTGAAACCTCATCTCTACTAAAAATACAAAAGTTAGCTGAGCATAGTGGCAGGTTCCTGTAATCCCAGCTCTTCGGGAGGCTGAGACATGAGAATTGATTGAACCCAGGAGGCGGAGGTTGCAGTGAGCCAAGATGGTGCCATTGCACTCCGGCCTGGGTAACAAAGCAAGACTCTGTCTCAAAAAAAAAAAAAAAGACTCTGACACCTATAAAACATGATTTTATGGCAGCAGGAGGCAATAGGGCAAAGCATTTCTTCCTGTGTGGTATAGATGGGGTAGTGATGATGGAAAGATAAGGAATGTTATGAAGGAGTATTCACTGGAGGAATATAGTGTCAGGGAAGAAAATTGGATATTAAATTTGTAATCCGGAAAGGCAGTAGAGCGGTTAACTCCAGTTTTAAAACTCGTTTTTTTTTTTTTTTTGTTTGTTTTTTTTGAGATGGAGTTTCGCTCTTATTACCCAGGCTGGAGTGCAATGGTGTGATCTCAGCTCACCGCAACCTCCGCTTCCTGGATTAAGGTAATTCTCCTGCCTCAGCCTCCCAAGTAGCTGGGATTACAGGCACGTGCCACCATGCCCAGCTAATTTTTTCTATTTTTAGTAGAGACGGGGTTTCACCTTGTTGACCAGGATGGTCTCAATCTCTTGACCTCGTGATCCACCCGCCTCAGCCTCCCAAAGTGCTGGGATTACAGGCGTGAGCCACTGCGCCCAGCCTTAAAACTCATTTTTATGGCTTCTAGATTTCACCTTCTTAACCTTGATGCTATATAGTTTCTCAAAGAGGCACAATTGTTTTGATTAGCTACATAGAAAATGAAGCAGAATTAATAAACTAGTAGAACTAACAAAATAGTTCAACAAGATTGTTTGCTACAAAACCAACATTAAAAATAAAAAATTTCCACCACATCAGCGGTAATCACCTAGAAAATATGAGAAAGTAACATATCATTCATGGTAGGACAAAATCATAATATGCCTGAGAACAAGCCACTGAATAAATGCACATAATCTTTGTATGGAGAAATATTAAAAATTACTGAAGAGCAAGATGAGAACTAATTAAGTGAAGAGATTTACCCTATTTATAAATGAGGTGATTTAAGCCGGGCTTGGTGGCTCTCGCCTGTAATTCCAGCACTTTGGGAGGCTGAGGTGGGCAGATCACCTGAGGTCAGGAGTTCGAGATCAGCCTGACCAATATGGTGAAACCCCATCTTTAAAAAATAAATAAATAAAAATAAAATAAATGAGGTGGTTTAGTATTATAAAGATGTCAATTTCCTCCACGTTCTTCTGCAAAACCCATGCAATATCAACATATCAACAGAATGCCTTATATAACTTGAAAACTGATTGTAAAATTTACATGAACACATAAGTCTGTGGGTGAGAGACCCTGCAAGTACCGAGGCAAGGCTCTGAAGCCTCAGCCTGTTCCCGTATAAATAATGAAATAAAAAAGAATTAGAAATATAATCACATAAGTAATCATAGATATAGATACCTAAATATATATACTCGGTATAACCTTTTAATTTTGCTAATATTTCTCGGGTTTCAAAGTGTGAACTTAAGGTGACATTGTGAAAGAAGTGACCCTAAGGCAAGATGCTCTAAGCCCTCTGTCACACCCGCATAAGGGCTGCTGGAGGGCACCTTGGCTATGCGGCAGCGCTGGGAAAGTGCCTGCTCTTTAGCAAGCTGTGGAAAGAGACGTTGGAATTAGGAGAACATTCCGCTCTCTCAAGCTCTTGTGGTAGGCCTGACAGCTGTCAGGGAGGCCCGCAGACATCCAGGGACGTAATTGTCTCTATGTGATGCTGTGCTTCGGTGGTCATGTTCCATGTCCACCTTCATGTTCTGCTTCTGCACCTGGTTCCTTTTTTTCTTAGAAGATATAATCAGTAATAGTAACATAAATCTCAATGTCTTTGTTCTTTCTTGACAAGTATGAAAAAAGTGCTGACACAATATGCTCCTGCCCTCGCCTTGGCTACTTGAAAGTCTCTGAGACATGTGATTTACCTGACCCTATCACTGACCACTGTAGGGCTATTGGCCCCACAGGGTCGTGGGATGTCCCTTATGCTGTGCTGAGGTGCAGGATCTGAGAAGTAAAGAGACTGGACACTGAAGAACTGGAGAAGAGCAGCTGGACTTGGGAGGCCACGCCACCTATGAGCAGAGACTGACGAGGCCCCGAATGTCCAGAAGAGTCTGTATTTATTGGGTACAAGGCAGGGGGGCAGGGTCATGTGTGAGGTCATCTATAGGCTTAATGATAGGGCATACATAATCACGTGAGTAGCAGGCGAGGGGAGCCACCCCATTAGGTCACCTGGGCAAAGAGGTGGGCCATGCGCAGTAGGGGGCTGTGCCGTGTGCAGTAGTAGAGGGTCATGTACAGAAAAGGGGTCCACCCCCATTAGGTCACCGAGGTAAGCAGGTGTGCTGTGTGCAACAGGTGTCGTGCACAACACTTCTTATCTGGGGGCTGCAGACTTCAAAGGATTTCTAATAGAAGGATACTGTAGCCAATGCAGTGGGAGCTGACAGACTTGTGCTCTTCTCTAAGATATTTATGGGAGGATGATTTGAGTTAAAACAGAAGTGAGACAAGACAGACAGGGTGTACAGCCACAGTGACTGGTCACACTAGAGGGGTTCTTCTCCCTCAGTTATTTCCAGGATCTCAGGCCTGAGGCCTACTTTCCACAGGAACTGGACGCAAGGTATTACAACTCCTTTTTCAGGAGGAGAGGCTCTTGCTCCAAGCCTGCCATACAGCGTATGCCCTTTCAGGCAGGGACGCCACTGCCTGGGTCTCTGGTTCTTGTCTTGGTCTGGCTGTTTTCCTATGTACTGTTTCTGTTCTGTGACTGTTCTAGGAATTCCTCCTACTACAAACTACTATATGGTTATGTAGAAGGATTATATAAATCAGCACTAAATGTGTCAGCACAGCTCCGACTACATCCATTATACGATTATATAGAAAGATTATATGGGACTAAGTATGATTATATGTAAGCTGGATATAAATAAGCAGTGAGTTATACTTCAGGCACTAATTGTGCCGGGGGTCTGTACAGTTCTTCTTCCTCGGTGCCCATGTGGGGTGTTACCCACAGACCACCAATGATCTGCCCTACCAACCCTATCCCCTGCTTTGTACACAATAAAAGTCAGAGTGACCAGGCACTCGGGGCCACTGCTGGACTCCGAGATTTGGTTGGCAGTGGACCCCTGGGTCCAAACTCTCTTTCTCTTGATCTCGGTGTCTTCTGTCTTTATTTCTACAGTTTCTTGTCTCTACACCAGTAGAGAGGGGCTTATAGGACCCTGTAGGGCTGGACCCTACATAAGTCCATGGATAATCAAGGGAATTTTGACAAAAGAGAATAAGGAAACTCATAGTAACTGATAACTGGGGGAGGGGGAGCGTCTGCTGGAGCCCACGGCGCCAGCTCCTGATACCTCCCATGGAGGAGTCCAGTGAGCTGTCACTGGATACTTAGTCCGAGGTCACCAACACGCTTGTAGATTTTCTTTTCTTTCTTTCTGTCTCTTTTTTTTTTGAGACAGAGTTTCACTCTGGTGCCCAGACTGGAGTGCAGTGGCACAATCTCGGCTCACTGCAACCTCCACCTCCCAGACTCAAGAGATTCTCCTGCCTCAGCCTCCCGAGTAGCTGAGATTACAGGCACCTGCCATCATTCATGGCTAATTTTTGTATTTTTAGTAGAGACAGGGTTTCACCATGTTGGCTAGGATGAAAGAATGATTCACTCTGGAGAGAAGAAACTGGTTTAAACTGCAGATTTTTGAGTGTTTCTCAGCACTCAATCTAAATCCGTAAATGTCTAAATCTCTGGTTATCTAATTTTTAACAACTTTCTTGGTGATTCTTAAGCACATTAAAATCTGAGAACAGGCCAGGCATGGTGGCTCACATCTGTAATCTCAGCACTTTGGGAGGCTGAGGTGGGCGAATCATGAGGTCAGGAGTTCAAGACCAGACTGGCCAACATGGTGAAACCCCATCTCTACTAAAAAAAACCAAAAAACAAAAATTAGCTGGGCATGGTGGCTCGTGCCTGTAATCCCAGCTACGTGGGAGGCTGAGGTAGAAGAATTGCTCGAACTGGGATGTGGGAGGTGAAGTTTGCAGTGAGCCGAGATTGCACCATTGCACTCCAGCCCGAGCACGGAGCAAGACTCCACCTCAAAAAAAAAAAAAAAAAAAAAAAAAAAATTGAGAACAGGTGCTCTATGTCCAATATCATTTAAACCTGGAAAATATGCACTCACCAACCCTTCAATCAATGTGATTGAAGGGGTTACATTTAAGTTGTGATTACCTGAGTTTGCCTGATCATAAAGGTCACTAGAGGGCTTGAAAAAAAATACACACTCTTGGCTGGGCTTGGTGGCTCATGCCTGTAATCCCAGCACTTTGGGAGGCTGAGGCAGGTGGATCACTAGGTCAGGAGATCGAGACCATCCTGGCCAACATGGTGAAACCCTGTCTCTATTAAAATACAAAAAAAAAAAAATTAGCTGGGTGTTGTGGCACACGCCTGTAGTCCCAGCCACTCAGGAGGCTAAGGTAGGAGAATTGCTTGAACCCAGGTGGCAGAGATTGCAGTAAGCCAAGATCGCACCACTGCACTATGGCCTGGTGACAGAGCAAGTCTTCGTCTCAAAAAGAGAAGAAAAAAGCACATTCTTAGGTCTCTCTGCTGGTGGGAATCATATATGAAACAAAGCCCAAGAATCTACATTTATTTATTTTTTATTTTTTATGTTTTTTCTGCTTTTTTTGAGATGGAGTCTCACTCTGTTGCTCAGGCTGGAGTGCAGTGGTTTGATCTCGGCTCACTGTAACTTCCGCTTCTTGGGTTCAAGCAATTCTCTGGCCTCAGCCTCCTGAGTAGCTGGGATTACAGAGTGCCTGTCACCATGCCCGGCTAATTTTTGTACTTTTAGTAGAGACGGGTTTCACCATGTTGAACTCCTGACCTCAGGTGATCCACCCACCTCAGCCTCCCAAAGTTCTGGTATTAGAGGTGTGAGCCACTGCACCCGGCCAAGAATCTACATTTAAATGTAGTTGTTAAATGTTCTTCTAAGTAACTACACACATTTATCTATTTTGTGGAATTACTGGAATATAGATCAGTTAAATTTTGGATAGCTTTAATGATAATGATGATAATTTTAGGTTTTGAATGGCAGTTTATTTTAAGCCATGGCTTCTGGAAGAATTTAATCTGATCCAGTGTTGGATTTTTCTTTCACTCATAGAGACAATAATAAATATAATAGCTATAGCATTTATTGAGCACTTACTATGTGCCCACCAATTGATCCTCATCGAACCCTCTGAGGCATGGACCACTGTACTACTGCCATCCCCATTTTATGGAGAAGATACTGAGGCAAAGGGGTTAAGTACCTTGCTAAGCATGGGCAGCTATCAATGCGGTAAAGCTGGGGTTCTGAACCATTCTTGTAACCAATGCGACACTGTGTCTGTGGACTCCAGACCAATTTCTCTGATGCTCAAAATTTGCCTGCATTAAATGCACTTTTGTGAAATATATTTCTTCTATTTCTTTTTTGAGATGGAGTCTTGCTCTGTCTCCCAGGCTGGAGTGCAGTGGTGCAATCTCAGCTCACTGCGACCTCTGCCTCCTAGGTTCAAGCAATTCTTCTGCCTCAGTCTCCCGAGTAGCTGCGATTGCAGATGGCCGTCACAACTCCTGGCTAATTTTTGTATTTTTAGTAGAGACAGGGTTTTACCATGTTGGCCAAGCTGGTATTGAACTCCTGACCTCAGGTGATCTGCCCACCTTGGCCTCCCAAAATGCTCGGATTATAGGCATGAGCCACCACACCTGGCCAAAATATATTTCTTATATAGAAGAGAGAGTTTTCATGTGCTGTGTTCTACTCATGGCTAAAAGTTTCCTAAAATGGATTTTGTTCTTTTTTCTTCTTCTTCCTCTTCTCTAGAGCAACTAGAAAGAAAGAGCATTATTCTTAACCCAAAGAGGCATCTTTTAAACATTTCTGTATCAGCAAAACTAATTATATTGGAAAATATCACCAACTAAATAAATAAAACAAGGTAAAGCTTTTTGCTAATTATTTTTGAATAATTTATTCCTGGGCTCCCTGTGACTCATTGAGGAATTGCAAGATACTGGAAAATCTCCAATTACAGACTTTTAGAATAAACAGAAGTATAAACATTCATAGGAGTTAGATTTGAAGACAACTGCTTTTAACATATAGACCCATCAGGAAGTTAGCATCTTGGTGGGAGTTATCTATTATACATTTTAGTCTGAACAGAGAACATGCACACTGATGATCTCAAAAGTGTTCTTATTCTCATATAGTGAAGGGAATGTACGCAAGGCCACGTGAATGTGCTATGCAGGGAGATCCAGGCACAGCTGGTGTTTGGCTTTGCTATTGGCTGCAATGTGGACTGCGGGCAAATGAACTCACCACTTTGTGAAAGGCCCTTGGAGAGGAAATTGAAGACTCAATCTCCTGTGTGACTGCTGCAAGTCCTGGGATCTAAAAAGATCTATGAGGATCCTAGGACTTGCAGTAGTCACACAGGAGATTGAGTCTTCAAGGGAACAGAGTGCTGGAAAACACAGAGACACTTAGGTTAGCTAAAGAAGATGAAACATGAGGCTGGGCATAGTGCTTCATACCTGTAACCTCACCACTTTGGGAGGCCAAGGCAGAAGAATAATTTGGGCCCAGGAGGTTGAGGCTGGCCTGAGCGACATAGTGAGACCCCCATCTCTACAAAAAATAAAAAGAAACCATTTGGGCCAGACACGGTGGCTCATGCCTGTAGCCCCAGCACTTTGGGAGGCTGAGGCAGGCAGATCATGAGGTCAGGAGTTCGAGACCAGCCTGACCAACATGGTGAAACCCCATCTCTACTAAAAATACAAAAAATTAGCCAGGCGTGGTGGCATGCATCTGTAATCTCAGCTACTCTGGAGGCTGAGGCAGGAGAATCGCTTGAACCTGGGAGGTGGAGGTTGCAGTGAGCTGAGATTGTGCCATTTCACTCCCGCCTGGGCAACAGGGCAAAACTCCATCGCAAAAAAAAAAAAAAAAAAAAAAAAAAAAAGAAAAAAAAAACCCAATCAGGTATGGTGGCATGCGCCTGTGGTCTCAGCTACTCAGGAGGCTGAGGTGGGAGAACTGTGTGAGCCCAGGGGAGGTGAGACCCTGTCAAAGAGAAAGAGGAGGATGAGGAGGAAGAGGAAGAAAGGAGAAGAAGAAGCAGAAGAGGAGGCAGAAGAAAAGGAGGAAGAGGAAGAAGTAGAAAAAAGAGAAGGAAGAGGAGGAGGAAGAAGAGGAAGAAATAGAATAAAAAGAAGAATCTGGCCGAGCGCAGTGGCTCATGCCTGTAATCCTAGCACTTTGGGTGGCTGAGGTGGGTGGATCACCTGAGGTGAGAAGTTCAAGACCAGCTGGACCAAGATGGTAAAACCCTGTCTCTACTAAAACTACAAAAATTAGCCGGGCATGGGTGGCAGGCACCTGTAATCCCAGCTACTCAGGAGGCTGAGGCAGGAGAATCGCTTGAACCTGGGAGGCAGAGGTTGCAGTGAGCTGAGATTGCACTACT
>NW_022437059.1:4963298-5000540 GCF_009761245.1 Sapajus apella
GGGGAAAATGTTGATTAAGGCAGAGAAGGTCTTCCGAGAGAGACTAGGTTTGGTGAATAAGAGATTCAAAAAGCTAGAAGGAAAGGAAGCTATTGAAGTTACTCTTACTGTGTAATATATAACCCCAAAACCTTGGGTGCTTAAAATAACAATCTGTTTTTTTTTTCATGGTCTGAAAGTTGACTGGGTTCAGGTAGGTGATTTTCACTCAGGATCTCTCATGCTGTTGCAGCAGCTGGGGCTGGAGTCATCGCAAAGCCTTCTTTGGTTTCATGTCTGGCAATTGATGTTGACTGTCATCTGAAACCTGTGCTGGGACTGTTGATTGGAAGATCAAAATGTGGCCTCTTCCTGGGATCTGGCCTTCCACACAGCATGGTGACTGGGTGAAAGAGCAAGCATCCCAGGAAGACCACGGACAAATGGTGTCACCTTTTATGATATACCTTGAATCACATCTGCCAGTCACAGACCTTCTCAAATTCAAAGGGACGGAGCACAGACCTGGCCTCATCATGGAGCAATGTTAAGGTTATGTTTGAAGAAGCACATGCTATTATTGTTATTGTTATTATTATTAAGAGCGAGTCTTGGGGCCGGGTGCAGTAGCTCATGCCTGTAATCTCAGCACTTTTGGAGACCGTGGCAGGCAGATCGCCTGAGGTTGGGAGTTCAAGACCACCAACATGGAGAAACCCTGTCTCTACTAAAAATACAAAATTAGCCTAGCTTGATGGTGCATGCCTGTAATCCCAGCTACTCGGGAGGCTGAGGCAGGAGAATCGCTTGAACCTGGAGACAGAGGTTTTGGTGAGCTGAGCCTCCACCTCCTGGGCTTAAGCAATCCTCCCACCTCGGCCTCCAGAGTAGCCAGGACTGCAGATACATACCACTATACCCAGCTAATAATTTTATTTTTTTGTAGAGACAGGGTCTCGCCATGTTGCCCAGGCTGGTCTTGAACTCCTGGCCTCAAGTGATCCTCCTGCCTTGGCTTCTCAAAGTGCTGGGATTATAGGCATGAGCCACGGTGTCCATCCATGCCTTTTTAAAAAAATTTTTATGATTTTTTTTTTTTTTTTGAGACAGAGTCTTGCTCATTCTGTTACCCAGGCTGGAGTGCAGTGGTGTGATCTCAGGTCACTGCAACCTCCCCCTCCTGGGTTCAAGCGATTCTCCTGCCCCAGTCTCCCAAGTAGCTGGGATAACAGGCACCCAACACCATGCCAGGTTAATTTTTGTATTTTTAGTAGAGATGGGGTTTTGCCATGTTGTCCAGGCTGGTCTCAAAGTCTGGGCCTCAGGTGATCTGCCTGCCTTGGCCTCCCAAAGCGCTGGGATTACAGGCGTGAGCCACCTCACCCGGCCCATCCATGCTTATTCTTGCTCTCGCTTTCCTTTATTCTTCACAGGATTTTTTTTTTTCCCTGTCAATCTCTTGCATATCAAATTCCACCTTGGCATCTGCTTCCTGTGTTATGGAACCGAACTGGGATCAGCTCACCTGGTTCCTCCTTTGTTCATTGTTCTCTCATGACATAACGGCTACCGGGAGTACCCTTCCTGCAGTCCAGGAAGTAAAAAGTTGTGTTGCTGAAAGACCCTTTGTCTCAGTACTAATTTTTCTTTGCGGTACCGAGCATCTATTTTTAACATCTATTTCTGACACTACCCGAGGCCAGGAGTTTGAGACCGCCAGCCTGGGCAATATAGCAAGACACCATCTGTACGAAATTTAAGAAAATTAGTCAAGCATGGTGGTGCAGACCTGCAGCTGGGATTACAGGCACGTGCCACCACGCCCAGCTAATTAGCAGAGACAGGGTTTCATCATGTTGGTCAGGCTGGTCTCGACCTCCTGAACACAAGTCATCCACCTGCCTTAGCCTCCCAAAGTGCTGGGATTAGAGGCATGAGCCACTGTATCTGGCCCCAAACTGTTTTTGTTACAGATAGGGTCTCCCTCTGTCACCCAGGCTGGAGTGCAGTGGCACAATGATAGCTCACTGCACCCTTGAACTCCTGGGCTCAAGCAGTCCTCCCACTTAACCTCCCGTGGAGCTGGGACCATAGGAACTTTTCTACTTCCCACAATTCCCTCCTCTTTTACTTTATGGTTTTTCTTTTTAAACCTTTTTAAACATATTTTGGCTTAGTTGTTCTGCCTGAGTTTTTGAAAGAAAAAGTTTCTCTTTTCTCTTTACACTATTTCCAGGCCCCGCCCCCTCCCGGGCCCCACCCCTCCCCGGCCCCGCCCCTCACGCGCCCCGGGCTATGCTGCCTCAGTCTCCACGGGCCAATCCAGCCTCCCCGGCGGTTGAGCATCACGTCCCCTCCTTCCGCGCTTGCGCGCGCCTTCCCCGCTCCTCCTGCTTCCCTCTTTTCCCGGCAATTGGGCGGCGGGCTTGTGGGGTCCGGACCTGGAGCAAGCGACCGAGCCATTGGGGTGCTGCGGCGGTGCCGGAGCGGGAGAAGGAGCGGGACCCCGAGCACCAGGCCCTCTTCAACCCGGGGCCCTGGGGGAAGTGCTCTGTCGCCTTTGCCTCCAGGTAGCTGGCTGGGGAGTGGGCTGGGAGCGGCCGCGCGGGGCGAGGGCGGAGGCTGGGGATGGGGAGCGCGAGGCGTGAGCTCCGGTCTGGGGTTGGCGCGGACCGGGCCGCGGGGGAGAGGGCTGGGGCCGGGCGGGAGGGGGCGGCTGGGCGCTCCTGCCCCAGGGGCAGCCCAAGCTCAGGCTGCACGGAGAAAGTGGTGGGGCCTCGAGGTCGCCAGGGAGGGATGAGGTGACAGAATGCAGTCGGGAGGCCGGGGCGGTCGGGGTGCCGTCGGGCCGCGCTGGGCTGGAGCGCGAGGGTCTGAGGAGGGTGGATCCCAGCCGGCCTGACAGGTGTCCTGGTTCTTGGGAGGCGGGCGGGGGGTGTGGGACCCTGTCCGCCACATCCGCGAGGCCAGAGGCCACCTCTTGCCCCCCGTCGCTGCAGCCGAGGCTTTGGGGCCGGCGCCCACTCAGGGACTTCCTGGTGCTAGGACAGGTGTTTCTGTGGTCAGGGCTGTTTGTACTCCAGCTCTAGTAAGAATTTGCAGACTTCCTGGGACCGTGACATGTGCGCGCAAACACGAATTTCACCCTACTCTGGAAGAAGATACCGGCACTTAACATTTTGATTTCCCCTGGTATATTTCAGTGTGCCAGGAGGGGGAAATGGTGTGAGTTTGGGTCTGAGTTTAAGCTTCATCGGAAGAAAGGACAAGTATATTGCGTGTATCGTGGTGTTTTAGACTTAAACGTTGTTGCTTATTAGTGTAATAGGATAGATACCTCCAACAGATTAAAAACACATGCTTTGCTAAACTTGAGCGATTTGTGTTACTGATCATTTTAGCTTTTTTTTTTAATGTTGTAATTGGTTTGTCTGTTACATTTTATTTTAACGCATTAAATTTTCCTAGGCAAGTTACTTTATTTCTACTCACATATTGTTAATTACATGAACAAGGTAGCACTGGAGTTTGTCTTGTTATTGGTTACAAATTTCAGGGTGCTGATCTTTCCACTTAGCCTTCTCATGGACCAGATAATCTATATCATTTGCTCTTAAACTAAAATCCTGTAGCTTTTTACAGGGGAAATAATTATCACATGGCCAAATGAAACATTTTGAAAAGGCATTTAAAATGTAGGTATTAGTTTACAGGGGAAAATACATAGATGTGACAAAAAGCTCACATTTGTTGTTGTGGTTATTCCGAACCAAGTTAATAGGCTGATTAGACTCTCAGATACCCTTTGAGACACATTGAGCGTCTTTTATACAAAATTTTCATGTTATTTCCACTTTGGGAAAGGACTTTTCAACTCGTACTTACCTTCCACCTGAAGTTAGTTGAATGAATAAATATATGAGGAAAACATGATGCAGCAGCACATTTCAAGTATTTAAGAAACGAACTAAAAATAACTTTTGATCCTAAGTTAATATGGAATTTAAGCAGAATTATGATCAATTTTAGATTTTTTTTTTGAAATAGGTAGTCTAAAATAAATGAATGTTTTAACATTGGGGCATGGAAGGAGTACTTTATTGTATGCTTAAGTTCTTAAAATAGACTTTCTTTAAAGAGAGTTTGAACCATTTAATAAGCATACAGTCTAAATATTCTCGTAGTTATATATCCTGCAAGAGCTGCGTGTTTGTGCATCATAAAACATCAAGAGGTATATTAAAAGTATGCATAAATACATGTAAGACTAAAGGTAACTGGATCTCTTTACAGTTTTAAATGTGAATTTAATATGTTGTGACTGAAAGTGTTTCAGTGTGTAGCTGTGGACATAAGCCAGTTTAACTTAGATGCTGGTTAAAGGATAGGTAAAAATAAGATATGCTAATAAGAAGAGTAAATAACTTACTAGCTATCTATACAGTGAAAATTTTTTAAAGAAATTTGTTCAGTTTAATCAGCCTGTTTATAAACTACTTGCAAAAACCAAGTAGTTTATAAGCTACTCATTTAATAAATGAATTTACAGGTCAGCTTATTTTGGAAATAGTTTATAAACAGGCTGATCAAAACCACATATGTGTATATACATATACAATCACATATATACACATATAGACTAATTTTGGATGTAGGTAGACAAAATGAAAGTTTTCATTTCGTCTAACTGAAAGAGACTTTAAATGAAAGGGGATTATTGGACACCTGAAGTTAGTTTGAGTAGTGATTGCCATGTAGCAGTACTACTCAAAGATGTGACCTTTAGGAAAAGAAAGTTTGAGCCCAGGCCAGGCACAGTGGCTCATGCCTGTAATACCAGCAGGTATTTTAGGAAAAAAAAAAAAAAAAAAGAAAGAAAGAAAGAAAAAGAATGAAGGAGAGGAAGGAAGAGGAAGAGGGAGAGAGAACGGGGGTGTTGCGTTATTGCCTGGGCTAGAATGCAGTCTAAAAATGGGTATGCCTATAATTGTGCTTAATAATAGAGACATGAAAAAAAAATGAGCGAAGAAAATAACAAACAAGCAGCCAACCAATATTTCATTGAAACCTGTGAATAGATGTGATGTGGCACTGATAAGAGTGTGTATTTTGTGTATTTAAAGTGGAGAGTTCTATAAATGTTAATTAAGTTTACTTGTTCCGGATCTGAGTTCAAATCCTGGATATCGTTGTTAATTTTCTGTCTCATTGATCTGTCTAATATTGATGTTGAAGTCTCCCACTATTATTGTGTGGGAGTCTAAGTCTCTTTATAAGTCTTATATATCTGGGTAATCCTGTATTGGGTGCGTGTATATTTAGGGTCTTTAGCTCTTCTTGTTGCATTGATCCTTTTATCATTGTGTAGTATCTTTCTTTGCTTCTTTTGATCTTTGTTGCTTTAAAGCAACTCCTGCTTTTTATTTATTTATTTTTGCTCTCCATTTGGTTGGTAAATCTTTCTCCATCTCTTTGTTTTGAGTCTTTGTGTATCCTTGCATGTGAGATGGGTCTGGATGCAGCATACCGTTGGGTTTTGGCTTTTTTTTTGCCTGTCTGTGTCTTTGGATTGGGGGATTTAGTCGATTTAAATTTAGAATTAATATATGTGAGTTTAATACTGCCATTTAATGTTAGCTGGCTGTTTTGCCTATTAGTTGATGTAAATTCTTGATTATCTTGATACTCTTTACTTTTTGGTATTTTTTAGAAAGGCTGATACTGGTTGTTCCTTTCTATGTGTAGTGGTTCTTTCAGAAGCTCTTGTAAAGCAGGCCTGGTGGTGATGAAATCTCTGAACGCTTGCTTGTTTACAAAAGATTTTATTTTTCCTTCACTTATGAAGCTTAGTTTGGCTGGATGTAAAATTCTGGATTGAAAGTTCTTTTCTTTAAGGATGTTGAATATTGGCCCCCACTCTCTTCTGGCTTGTAGGGTTTCTGCTGAGAGATCTGCTGTGAGTCTGATAGGCTTCCCTTTATGGGTAACCTGACCTTTCTGTCTGGCTGCCCTCAGTATTTTCTCCTTCATTTCAACCCTGGTGAATCTGGTGATTATGTGCCTTGAGGTTGGTCTTCTTGAGGAATATCTTTGTGGTGTTCTCTGTATTACGTGGAGTTGAATATTGTCCTGCCTTGCTAGGTTGGGAAAGTTTTCCTGAACAATATCCTGAAGCGTATTTTCCAGCTTGGATTGATTCTCTTCGTCACATTCAGGTACACCTATCAAGCGTAGATTAGGTCTTTTCATATAGTCCCATATTTCTTGGAGACTTTGCTCGATCCTTTTTATCCTTTTTCTCTAATCTTGTCTTCTCGTTTTATTTAATTAAGTTGGTCTTTGACTTCTGATATCCTTTCTTCTGCTTGATCGATTCGACTGTTAAAACTTGTGCATAGTTCGCGAAGTTCTCATGTTGTTTTTCAGCTCCATTAATTCACTTATATTCCTCTCTAAATTGTGTATTCTTGTTAACATTTCGTCAAACCTTTTTTCAAAGTTCTTAGTTTCTTTGCATTGGGTTAGAACAAGTTCTTTTAATTCACAAAAGTTTCTTATCATCCACCTTTTGAAGGCTGCTTCTGTTAATGGAACACACTTGTTCTCCATCAGGCCTTGTTTCGTTGCTGATGAGGAACTGTGATCCCCTGTAGAGGGAGAGGCATTCTGATTTTGGGTATTCTCAGCCTTTTTAGGCTGTTTTCTTCCCTTCTTTATAGATTTATCCATCTGTCTTCTTTACAATTACCGTCTTTATAATTGGGTTTCTGAGTGGACGTCCAACTTGTTGATTCCCAGCGCTAAAATCTGAGCAACCCACTGCGCTGGCCAAAACAGCAGCGTTATGATTGTTGGTGCTTTTCTGACTCTGCACCAAGAACCGCTGCACCAAGGCAGCAGCAAAACCGCCTCGCCGGCCATAAGAGTTGCACTGGCGATCCGTGGGGCGCCTCCTCTGGGAATCTCCTGGTGCTTGAGCAACAAAAATTCGTCTGAAAGTGTGGTGTCCTCTCCTTCTCTGCACTTTCACTGGGAGCTATAATCCCAAGCTGCTAGTGATCAACCATCTTGGATCTCTCTCCAATACCAGCACTTTGGGAGGCGCAGGCAGGCGGATCACCTGAGGTTGGGAGTTCGAGACAAGGCTGACCAATGTGGAGAAACCCAGTGTCTACTAAAAATACAAAATTAGGTGGGTGGGCATGGTGGTGCATGCTTGTAATCCCAGCTACTTGAGAGGCTGAGGCAGGAGAATTGCTTGAACTTGGGAGATGGAGGTTGCGGTGAACTGAGATCACACCACTGCACTCCAGCCTGGTCAATAAGAACGAAACTCCGTCTCAAAAAAAAAAAAAAAAAAAAAAAAAAGAGTTTGAGCCCAGAGAGAAAAGTTAACAGACGAAAAAGACTCTGAAGAAAGTCCTCTTCCAGGATCCAGTGTCAGCACGTGGTTTTGGATTGCCTATACTCAACTTCATTCTCATTTCACAATCTCCAAATGTCCTGATCCAAACAGAATAAGGTGGAGGTTAAAGAGAGAATCTTGAGGGGCATGTGTTATCTATGTGCAAAGTCCCCTATTATTTTGGGGTCATAATGATGTAAAGGGCCAGACTTTTAGATTTCTAAACAAATATTTCCCCAAAATAAGGAGGCTGCGATAGAAATGCTGATTTTTTTTTTTTTTTTTTTTTTTTTTTTTTTTGAGATGGAGTCTTGCTCTTTTGCAGGCTGGAGTGCAGTGGGGTGATCGATCGTGGCTCACTGCAACCTCCGCCTCCTTGGATCCAGCGATTCTCCTGCCTCAGCATTCTGATTAGTTGGGACTACAGGCGTGTGCCACCATGCCCAGCTAATTTTTGTATTTGTAGTAGAGACGGGGTTTCACCATGTTGGCCAGGATGGTCTCGATCTCCTGACTTCGTGATCTGCCAGCCTCAGCCTCCCAAACTGCCAGGATTACAGGCATGAGCCACTGCAACCAGCCAGAATAAAAGATCTTTAAATGGAATTATTTAGTTATATTGAAAAGCTTACTTTCAGACCAGCCTGGCTAACATGGTGAAACCCTGTCTCTACTAAAAATATAAAATTAGCTGGGCATGGTGATGTGCACATGTAATCCCAGCCACTCACTTGAATCCGGGAGGCAAAGGTTACAGTAAGTGGAGATGGTGCCATTGCACTCCAGCTGGGCTAGAAGAGTGAAACTCCGTCTCAAAAAAAAAAAAAAAAAAAAGTTCATTTCGTGTCCTTACTTTTCCTCATTTTCTCATAAATCAATGAAAATTCTGCTGCAGAATTATACCAGCCTGCCAGCTAACATTAAGTTAGCCCTCCCTGCCGCCTTGGCTTGGTGTACTGAGCTCAAATCTAAGGGATCCGGGGGGGACTTCCAGCTCTCTCAGTTCTTAGACTCGTGGCCTTATGTTCATGGTGCCTCAGTTTCTTATGTTAAATAGGGATTTTTACACCTGCTTAGGGGTTGGCTCACACCTGTAATCCCAGCACTTAGGGAGGCTGACACCTGGCAGATCTCTTGAGCTCAGGAGTTTCAGACTAGCCTGGGCAACAGGGCAAAACCCTGTCCCTAAAAAAAATACAAAAATTAACCAAGTATGATGGTGTATGCTTTTAGTTCCAGCTTCTTGGGAAGCCAAGGTGTGAGGATCACTTGATCCTGGGAGGCTGAGGTCACTGTGGAGTGAGCCATGATGGTGCCACTGCACTCCAGCCTGGGTAGTAGAGAGAGATCCTGTCTCAAAAAACAAACCAACCAACCTACCTTGCCAGATGAATGTTAGGATAAAAAGTGATTATATATATGTTCCTGAAATAAAGTCTGTCCTCAGTTATAGCTGTTACCATTGATTGGAGATGTTACTTTTTTTTTCAGTGTTTGATAATAAATGCCTTTAAGTGTAATAAGTTTCTTGTATATAGTCATTTATATGTTTAAACGTTGTTTTAATGTATTTTATTGCTGATCATGACATAGGATAAAGATGTGTTCATTTAAAACGCTTTTGAAGTTGTGCAAGAGATACTAATATGCAGAATATTTTTTTTTTTTTTTTTTTTGAGATGGAGTCTTGCTCTGTCACCCAGGCTGGAGTGCAGCGGTGTGATCTTGGCTCACTGGAACCTTTGCCTCCCGGGTTCAAGCATGCCCCTGCCTCAGCCTCCCAAGTAGCTGGGATTACAGGCACCCACCACCATGCCCAGCTAATTTTTGTGTTTTTAGTAGAGACAGGGTCTCACCATGTTGGCCAGGCTGGTCTGGAACTCCTGACCTCAGGTGATCTGCCCGCCTCAGCCTCCCAAAGTGCTGAGATTAGTGGCATCAGCCACCGCGCCCAGCCCTGATATGCAGAACATTGCATGTAGATATTTCCTATTTATTAGACCCCCTCTAAGAAGGGTTTCTATGTAAGAATAGTACAAATGATCCGGAAAGGTTAATAGGCTTGACAAATTTATGTTTCTTAACACTGTAAAATTAGTCCAGTTGTCCTATGGTATATGCATAGGACACATACCATAGGGGATTGGTTCCAGGACCCCTATTTGTACCAAAATCCTGGCATACTCAAGCACCTGCTGTGGGCCCTGCAGATCCTGGGTATGTGAAAAGTTGGGACTCTGTATATACAGGTTTGCCTTTGGTTGAAAAAGATCCACATATACATGGGCCCATGCAGCTCAAACCCATGTTGTTCAAGGGTCCACTGTATTTGAAAATAAAGTCCACAAAAAAATTGCCTTGTTTTACAAAATGTTGGATTACTATCTCTCTCATATCTTAAAAAAAAATACCATCTATTTACTGCCTCATTGAGATAATACAACTTTTTAAAAATATATTTTTTAAGTTTTACTTTAGATGCATACTATATCTGGCATTTCTCCCCATTTTATCCCTCCTCACCCTCCCCACCCCCCACTCTCTCCGCTACCCCCCACAACTGCCCCCAGTGTGTGATGCTCCTCTCCCTGAGTCCACCTGTTCTCATTATTCAACACTCACCTATGAGTGAGAATATGTAGTGTTTGGCTTTCTGTTCTTGTGTGCAACTTTTAGAATAGAACCTAGGGCCAGGTGTGGTGGTTCACATCTGTAATCCCAGCACTTTGGGAGGCTGAGGTGGGGAGATCACCTGAGGCCAGGAATTTGAGACCAGCCTGGCCAACATGGTGAAACCCCATCTCTACTAAAAATAAAAACATTACCTGGGTGTGGTGGTGTGCGCCTCTAATTCCAGCTACTCCTGAGGCTGAGGCAGGAGAATCGCTTCAACCCTGGAGGCGGAGGTTGCAGTGAGCCGAGTTCACGCCACTGCACTCCAACCTGGGCAACAAGCAAAACTCCATCTCCAAAAAAAAAAAAAAGCCAGGGATGGTGGTGGGTGCCTGTAATAGCTACTCCGGAGACTGAGGCAGGAGAATCACTTGAACCCAGGAGGTGAAGGCTACAGTGAGCTGAGATTGCATCATTGCACTCCAGCCTGGACAGTAAGAGCAAAACTCTGTCTCAAAAAAAAAAAAAAAGAACCTACAAGTATTTATTGCTCCTTGCTTTGTCTGAGTCTCAGAGGTTAAGCGACTCGCCCAAGATAACACAGGTAGTAGCAAATTGAGACTTGACACCTGGCTTCCAGAGGACTTATTTAGAGTCACCTCTGCACCCCCATTTTAAAAATTAAATCGTCTAGGTAATGCATTTGCTGCTTCAGATTTGAAAGATAACAAAGCATGTATAGTGAAGTCATCACATCCCTTCCCCCAAACAGACAGTTCTCCCTGTCAGTAGGCTGCTGTGAAACTTCAGAGCCATTTGATGCATAGACAAACATCCATATGACCATATTATGCCTCCATTTTTTTTTTTTTTTTTAACGGGAGTGTCATGTACATGTTCTGTTAGATAGCCTGCTTTGGCTTGGCATTTGTTCCGTTACTCCTGTACTTTAAATGCTTGCATTTACATTTAGTGAAATGTTAATAACTGCTAGGACTTAAAAGAGAATTTGTTCTAGTAGTTTTGACTAGCCAAGATGAATTTAAGAAATAAATTTCTTAACATTGTCATTGTTTCTTGGTATGGAAATTTTACAAGCAGGTTGAACTGAAAAGAGTCCAAGTGGAATAGAGAACTATCACAAAGAAGTGAATCTGGACTGTAGTAGAGATTAATGTTAATACTTACAGATAATAATTACTATGTGCTAGGCAGTGGTCTAAATGCTTTACATATATTACTAAAGTCTCACAACAGTCCCATAAGGCAGGTAGCTTTTATCGCCATTTTACAGATGAGTAAACTGAACACAAACTGACTAACTCTTGATCCAGGTAGTACAGTGGCAGAGGCCTGATTCTAACCCAGGTAGTCTGCTCAAGAGTCCAAGCTCTTTACCACTACTCTTTCTTTCTGTGTTTCTGTCTTCCTGTCTTCCCTTCTTTCTTTTTCTTCCTTTCCCTCCCTTTTTCCATCCTTCCCTTTCCTTCCCTTTCATTCCCTCTCCTCCCCTCCTCTCCTCTCCTTTTTCCTGTTTTCCTTCCTTTTTTCTTTTTTTTCCTTTCTTTATTTTTTTGAGACATTGTCTCTGTCTCCCCAGGCTGAGTGCAGCGGTGCAATCATGGCTCACTGCAGCCTCAACCTCCCCACATCAAGTAATCCCCTCACCTCAGCTTCCCAAGTAGCTGGGTCTGCGGGTGCACAGCCCACCATGCCTGGCTCATTTTTTCTATTTTTTATAGTGACAAGGTCTCACTTTGTTGCCTGGGCTGGTCTCAAACTCCTGGCCTCAAGCGATCCTCCCACCTTGGCCTTCCAAAGTGCTGGGTTTACAGTTGCGAGCCACCACAACCAGCCTTTTGCCACTACTTCAAATTCCATTTAGATCTAATATTGTTAGAGTGATAAACATATCAACCAGATTTTTTAAATTGCAAAAAAAAAAAAAAACCTGCCATTTTTGGTATCTGTATGGCAAAAATATGTATAGTTTGTATTATAGCTTTTACCTGTTTAGAGCACTCTTTGGAAAGGCAGGGAAGTTACTGTGAAGGTATTGGTATTCAAGAAGTAAGTTCCTGGAGTGTTTGCCTTCTAAACCTGAAGGTGTGAGGACTTGCTTTGTCACACCCAGTTAGCTAACAGGCAGTGGGGGTGAGCTATCCGGAAGACTTAGCAGGTTAGACTAGGGAGGAATGAGACAGGGAATCTAGGCATCTGGAGGGAGGGAGAGGGAGAAGAGTTTGTTTGAATCTGTCCAAGGTTGGGGTAGTTCTTTCTGAGTGAGGCCTTGTCATGTGGACCTGCTGCACATAGATGGGAGAATTGGACCTGAGGTGTGGTGCTAGCTAAAGCACCACACAGATGTGGAAATTTGAGGAGTTCATTTTCTCGACCATTAGGAGGATCTTGAAAGGGTAGTAAACTGTGGTCATTGGAGAAGAAGAGCAAGTGGTCATATTCGAATGTCACATACTCAAGTGGGTTGGGAAAGAACTGGAATCTAGAGCTTGGCCATAAAAAGTACAAAAGCAGGACTTCTTGTAAACCATGTACTCTTGTAAACACTGATAAGATATAGCACTGAGCCTTGGGCCTTTCTTCTATAAAGTGCTTGTACAGGCTGAGGATCCCTAATCTGAAAATCCAAATTCTGAAATTCCCTGGTGAGCATTTCCTTTGAGTGTTATATTAGCACTCACAGTTCTGGGATTTTGGAACATTTTGGATTTTGCACTTTCAGATTTGATATGCTCAACCGGTATATAATGCACATATTCCCAAATCCGAAAAAATTCCCAATCCAAAGGATTTCTGCGCGAAAGCATTCGGATAAGAAATACTCAACCTGTAATGGATTGTGCTAGACATGTACTAGATTACCAGTTTTCAAAATTTGTATCTCAGAATCCTTGTTCTGTGTCAGTGAAATAGGGATTTCATACGCCTTTGATTCACATTTTAATGTTTTAAACTTTAAAATGTTAAAAATGTTCATATACACTCAAGTGCATATCATGCTAAATTTTAACATATTAGGACAACTGATTTGTACTGCTAGGTTATCTCAAGAGAGTTATACTGAGTGAAGTCCTGGTGTGGTGGCTCACGCCTGTAATCCCAGCACTTTGTGAGGCCAAGGCAGATGGATCACCTGAGGTCAGGAGTTCAAGACCAGCTTGACCAACATGATGAAACCGTGTCTCTACAAAAAATACAAAAATTAGCCAGGCGTGGTGGCGCACGCCTGTAATCCCAGCTACTCGAGAGGCTGCGGTGGGAGAATCACTTGAACCCGGGAGGTAGAGAGTGCAGTGAGCCCAGATTGTGCCACTACACACCAGCCTGGGTGACAGAGCAAGACTGTCTCAAAAGAAAAAAAGACTCAAAGGTTACGTATTGTATGACTGCATTTATGTACATTATTGAAATAAGACTGCAGAGATAGAGAACAGATTTAGTGGTTACTAGGAGTTCAGAATGGGAGGTGATGGTTGTGGTTGTAAAGTGGTAGCATGAGGAAGCTGTGTAGGGATGGAACAGTTCTCTATCTCAGGTGTGATTATACAAAGCTGCAAATGTGATAAAATTTCACCCAACCACACACACACACATACTGCATACAAATCCTAGCATTCTCAAGTCCCGTTTTGTATACAAAACTTGAAACCTGAATAAACTTGGGATTGTACCAAGATCAGTTTTCTGATGGTGACAGTGTACTAGAGTCACAGAAGTTATAACATTGGAGGAATTTGGGCGTGAGTACTTGGGACCTCCCTGTATACTTTTTTTTGCGAATTCCTATGGTTTGTAATTACAGTACTTTTTTTTTCTTTTTTTTTTAAATTGCATTTAAGGTTTTGGGGTACATGTGAAGAACAGGCAAGATTGTTGCATAGGTACACACATGGCAGTGTGATTTGCTGCCTTCCTCCTTATCACCTATATCTGGCATTTCTCCCCATGCTATCTCTCCCCAACTCTCCACCCCCTGCTGTTCCTCCCCTATTTCCCCAGACAGACCGCAGTGTGTGATGCTCCCCTCGCTGTGTCCATGTGTTCTCACTGTTGAACACCCACCTGAGTGAGAACATGTGGTGTTTGATTTTCTGTCAGTTTGCTGAGAATGATAGTTTCAAGGTTCATCCATGTCCCTACAAAGGACACAAACTCATCATTTTTTATGGCTGCATTGTATTCCATGGTGTATATGTGCCACATTTTCCCTGTCCAGTCTATCATCGATGGGCATTTGGGTTGGTTCCAGGTCTTTGCTATTGTAAACAGTGCTGCAATGAACATTCTTGTGCATGTGTCCTTATAGTAGAACGATTTATAATCCTTTGGATATATACCCAGTAATGGGATTGCTAGGTCAAATGGAATTTCTATTTCTAGGTCCTTGAGGAATCATCACACTGTCTTCCACAATGGTTGAACTAACTTACACTCCCACCAACAGTGTAAAAGTGTTCCTATTTCTCCACATCCTCTCCAGCATCTGTTGTCTCCAGATTTTTTAATGATCGCCATTTTAACTGGCGTGAAATGGTATATCTCAATGTAGTTTTGACTTGCATTTCTCTAGTGACCAGTGATGATGAGCATTTTTTCATATGTTTGTTGGCCTCATGTATGTCTTCTTTTGTAAAGTGTCTGTTCATATGCTTTGCCCACTTTTGAATGGGCTTGTTTGTTTTTTTCTTGTAAATCTGTTTTAGTTCTTTGTAGATGCTGGATATCAGCCCTTTGTCAGATGGGTAGATTGCAATTTTTTTCCCATTCCTTTGGTTGCCAATTCAGTCTAAAGACTGTTTCTTTTGCTGTGCAGAAGCTGTGGAGTTTGATTAGGTCCCTTTTGTCTATTTTGGCTTTTGTTGCCAATGCTTTTGGTGTTTTGGTCGTGAAGTCCTTGCCTATGACTATGTCCTGAATGGTTTTGCCTAGATTTTCTTCCAGGGTTTTTGTGGTGTTAGGTCTTATGTTTAAGTCTTTAATCCATCTGGAGTTAATTTTAGTATAAGGTGTCAGGAAGGGGTCCAGTTTCTGCTTTCTGCACATGGCTAGCCAGTTTTCCCAACACCATTTATTAAACAGGGAATCCTCGCCCCATTGCTTGTTTTTGTCAGGTTTGTCAAAGATCAGATGGTTGTAGATGTGTGGTGTTGCCTCTGAGGCCTCTGTTCTGTTCCATTGGTCTATATCTCTGTTTTGGTACCAATACCATGCTGTTTTGATTACTGTAGCCTTGTAGTATAGTTTGAAGTCCGGTAGTGTGATGCCTCCCACTTTGTTCTTTTTGCTTAGAATTGACTTGGCTTTGCGGGCTCTCTTTTGGTTCCATATGAAGTTTAAGGTGTCTTTTTCCAGTTCTGTGAAGAAGGTCGTTGGCAGCTTGATGGGAATAGCATTGAATCTGTAAATTACTTTGGGCAGTATGGCCATTTTCATGTTATTGATTCTTCCTAACCATGAACATGGAATGTTTCTACATCCGTTTGTGTCCTCTCTTATTTCATTGAGTAGTGGTTTGTAGTTCTCCTTGAAGAGGTCCTTTACGTTCCTTGCTAGTTGTATTCCTAGGTATTTTATTCTCTTTGTAGCAATTGTGAATGGCAATTTGTTTTTGATCTGGCTCTCTTTAAGTCTGTTATTGGTGTGTAGGAATGCCTGTGATTTTTGCACATTGATTTTGTATCCTGAGACTTTGCTGAAGTTGCTTATCAGTTTCAGGAGATTTTGGGCTGAGAGGATGGGGTCTTGTAAATATACAATCATGTCATCTGCAAATAGAGACAATTTGACTTCCTCCCTTCCTAATTGAATACGCTTTATTTCTTTTTCTTGCCTGATTGCTCTGGCTAGAACTTCCAGTACTATATTGAATAGGAGTGGTGAGAGAGGGCATCCTTATCTAGTGCCAGATTTCAAAGGGAATGCTTCCAGTTTTTGCCCATTCAGTATGATATTGGCTGTTGGTTTGTCGTAAATAGCTTTTATTATTTTGAGATACATTCCATCAATACCTAGTTTATTGAGGGTTTTTTTTTTAGCATAAAGGGCTGTTGAATTTTGTCAAAGGCCTTCTCTGCATCAATTGAGATAATCATGTGGTTTTTGTCTTTGGTTCTGTTTATGTGATGGATTACGTTTATAGACGTGCGTATGTTGAACCAGCCTTGCATCCCCGGGATGAACCCTACTTGATCAAGGTGGATAAGCTTTTTGATGTGCTGTTGCAATCGGTTTGCCAGTATTTTATTGAAGATTTTTGCATCTATGTTCATCATGGATATTGGCCTAAAATTTTCTTTTCTTGTTGAGTGTCTGCCGGGTTTTGGTATCAGGATGATGTTGGTCTCATAAAATGATCTGGGAAGGATTCCCTCTTTTTGTATTGTTAGTAATAGTTTCAGAAGGAATGGTACCAGCTCCTCTTTGTATGTCTGGTAGAATTCGGCTGTGAACCCATCTGGACCTGGGCTTTTTTTGGGTGGTAGGCTGTTAATTGTTGCCTCAACTTCTGCCTTTGTTATTGATCTATTCAGGGTTTCGACTTCTTCCTGGTTTAGGCTTGGGAGGATGCAAGTGTCCAGGAATTTATCCATTTCTTCCAGGTTTACTAGTTTATGTGTATAGAGTTGTTTGTAATAATCTCTGATGATGGTTTGTATTTCTGTGGAATCTGTGGTGATATCCCTTTTATCATTTTTTATAAATGATATAAAAATCATTTGACTAATGATTTTGATTTGATTTTTGATTAATCTCTTAATCAAAATAGATTTCTTTTTGATTAATCTGGCTAGTGGTCTATTTTGTTGATTAAATCGAAAAACCAGGTCCTGGATTTATTGATTTACTTGAACTTTTTTTTGTGTCTCTGTCTCCTTCAGTTCTGCTCTGATCTTATTTCTTGTCTTCTGCTAGGTTTTGAGTTTTTTTGATCTTGCTCCTCTAGCTCTTTCAATTTTGATGATAGGATGTCGATTTTAGATCTTTCCTTGCTTCTCATGTGGGCATTTATTGCTATATATTTTCTTCTAGACACTGCTTTAAATGTGTCCCAGAGATTCTGGTATGTTGTGTCTTCATTCTCGTTGGCTTCGAAGAACATCTTTATTTCATTGTTTATCCAGTCAACATTCAAGAGCCAGTTGTTCAGTTTCCATGAAGCTGTGCGGTTCTGAGTTAGTTTCCGAATTCTGAGTTCTAACTTGATTGCACTGTGGTATGAGAGACTGTTTGTTTTATGATTTCCGTTCTTTTGCATTTGAGACTTTATGATTTCTGTTCTTTTGCATTTGCTCAGGAGTGATTTACTTACAATTATGTGGTCAGTTTTAGAGTAGGTGTGATGTGGTGCTGAGAATAATGTATATTCTATGGATTTGGGGTGGAGAGTTCTGTAAATGCCTATTAGGTTTGCTTGGTCCAGGTCTGAGTTCAAGTCCTGGATATCCTTGTTAATTATCTGTCTCGTTGAGCTGTCTAATATTGACAATGGGGTGTTAAAGTCTCCCACTATTATTGTGTGGGAGTCTAAGTCTCTTTGTAAGTCATTAAGAACTTGCTTTATGTATCTGGGTGCTCCTGTATTGGGTGCATATCTGTTTAGGATCGTTAGCTCTTCTTGTTGCATTGATCCTTTTACCGTTATGTAATGTCCTTCTTTGTCTCTTTTGATCTTTATTTCACTTTATATATACATATATATACTGAGTCTCCTTCTCAGCCAGGCTAGAGTACAGTGGTGTGATCTCAGCTCACTGCAATCTCCACTTCCTGGGTTCAAGTGATTCTCCTGCCTCAGCCTCCTGAGTAGCAGGGATTACAGGCACCTGCCACCACGCCTGGCTAATTTTTTTTTTTTTTTGTAGAGATGGGGGTTTCACCATATCAGCCAGGCTGGTTTTGAACTTCTGACCTCAAGTGATCCACCTGCTTTGACCTCTCAAAGTGCTAGGATTACAGGTGTGAGCCACCGAGATCCCACCACTGCACTGCACTCCAGCCTGGGCGACAGAACAAGACTTCTCGTCTTAAACAAACAAAAAGATCCCTAAAAAACAAAGTAGACAGGGCAAAAACTAGTATAAACAAAATTGGGACTCCAGTGATAAGCTGGGAAAAAGTAGTTGCCATGCAGCATGTTCAAAGGGCTAATTTCCTTTACAAAGCAGGATCACTTGCTGATAGACAAGTCCAAGTGGGCACATTCAGAGGCAGTTCAAAGGAAAGACAAGTGGCTTTCAGACATAAATGTGTGAAATCTTTCTCAGTTTCAGTCGTTATAAGAGAAAAGCAAGCCGGGTGCGTTGTCTCACGCCTGTAATCTCAGCACTTTGGGAGGCCGAGCTGGGTGGATCACGGGGTCAAGAGATCGACACCATCCTGGTCAACATGGTGAAACCCCGTCTCTACTAAAAATACAAAAAATTAGCTGGGCATGGTGGCATGTGCCTGTAATCCCAGCTACTCAGGAGGCTGAGGCAGGAGAATTGCCTGAACCCAGGAGGCGGAGGTTGCGGTGAGCCGAGATCGCGCCATTGCACTCCAGCCTGGGTAACAAGAGCGAAACTCCGTCTCGGAAAAAAAAAAAAAAAAGAGAAAAGCAAATTGAAACTGTACTGAAAGCATTTAAAAAATATCCGATTAGCCAGAATTAAGAAGTTTGATTAGCTGTTGGCTAAGGTGTAGGAAAATAGCTACTTCCAGATATAAATTGTAAGATTCTAAACTCTATGGAGAGCAGTTGAATAATATTTATTAAAATTTAAGAATGCACATACCTTGTGTAGTATAGATAAGTTTAGGTAAGTTGTGATATATTTACATAATGGGATATTAGAGAGCAATAAGAATGAATTACAATTCACACAATGTGAATGACTCACAAACATAATGTTAGGTGTGTTAGAAGTCAGGGTAGTATTACTCTTCGGGAGTTTACTGGATGGAGACATGAGGGTCTTCTGGAGGGTTATAATCTTTTTTTTTTTTTTTTTTAAATCTCTGTGTTAGGTGGGATTATATTGGGAAAATTCATCAAGCTATGAACTTAAGAATTATATACTGTTCTGAATGTATGCTATACTTCAATAAACATTTATATGTAAATAAATATAGTGTGCATACGTGCTGTCACACATGAAGAATGCACATAACTTTTGTTTTAGTTTTATCCTAGGCATATAACATATATGTACACACAGTCTTGCATCTGTGGGGGTTAAAGATAGCACGAAGCTATTCATTGCTGTTTGTAAGCACAAATGGTCTTACAAAACCTAATTACCCGTAAGTAGGGAACTGGTAAAATAATTGATATAGTCACACAGTGAATTAGTAGCAACTCTTAAAAGGATTAAGGCAGTTCTATATGAAGTAATTTAGTAAAGTCTCTAAGGTATAGTAAATGGAAAGACCAAAGTGCATGAACAGTACATGTAGTATGCTGCTATTTGTGTATGAGTGTGTTTTATCTCAAAAGGCATATATTTGCAAGCATGTATAGATAGAATATATTTGGAAAGAAGAGAATATATCCTAACACTGGCAGTCTCTGAGGAGTGGAACTGAGTGGCCACAAGGCACAATTTGGTGATACTTCCTATACTAATTTGTAACTTAAATTTTTTTAAAATTTTTAATTGTGATAAAATGCATATACCAAAACTTAACTACCTTAAACATTTTTAAGGGTGCAGTTCAGTAGTGTTAAGTATATTCATATCATACAACCACTCTCCAAAATGTTTTCATAGCCATTGAAAGTACTTAATACTTCCCCCTGCCTTCAGCAGTCACCATTCTACTTTCTGAGTCTGTAAATTGGACTACTCTAGATAGCTCATGCAAGTAGAATCATAGAGTATTTGTCTTTGTGTAACTGGTGTGTTTCACTTAGCACAATATTCTCAAGGTCCATACTATTTTGTGACTTTTGAATTTTGTACATTGTTTGTTTATTACCCATTTTCAAAAGAGCATTAAAGTAAAAAGACATGACATTATTCAGAGCTGGTTAATTACATGGTAAAAAGTTTATGGCTGGTATGTCTTTTTCATTTCAACCAATATTAAATGCGAGTTTGGGCAGCAAAATAATTTTATGCCAAAGTGCCATTTGATGCTGGGTTTATGATGTGTTTCTGCTTTTGTCATCTATGGGTACCCCCCAAAATGCATGCTGAAGTCCCCAGCCTCTTGACTCTGCTCGACAGTTTCCCCCTTTGGCTACTGTCCAACACTTTGGACTGCTCTTCCAAATTTGCCTCTTTTCCCCAGGAACAAGCTGCTTCTATGCCAATGGCATGATGCATGAAAATAGGTTAAAAAAAATGAAAATGAAAATATGACATAATCAGGAGAAAAGTCAACTAGATCCAGAAATGACAGAGACGATGGAATTAGCAAAGACATGAAAATCTTCCTCCTTGCAGATTTTCCTCACATCTCTGACGTGGAAAAAAGGGGGTTTTTCATTCAGCTAGCTTTTTAGTGCACCTTGGAGATCATTATTCTGGAGCCCTCTGCAATAATATTGTTTCTCATGGATTGAAATTGTTTCCATCAAGTTGAAATGACTCTGAAGCTAATGGGAGGACTGGGCATCACTAACTGGCACAGAGGGAGACAGGTTCTAGGTGGAAGATATGTGACTTGCTTTTGAAAATAGTGGTGTGAGATTCTGGCCTGCAAAAACAGCTGGAGGTATGAGCTAGAAATGAGGACTTAAAAAAATAGGTATGTGTGTGCACGCATGTGTGTGTTGAAAATACAGAAAAATAAGATAATGTTACCCATATTAGAGATCATCATTCTTAATACTTTAAGTGAATTAACTTCTGTTTTTCCATTTGGCTGTATGTGTATAAAAGTATTTTTATAGCCAGCATGGTGGCTTATGCCTGTATTCCCAAGGGAACTTGCCTAAACTTTCCTAAAACTTTCAGGATTCAAGAATCAGAAATCATAAAGAGGTAGGAGAATTAAGAATTCAGTGTCAAACTAAGTAAAGCAGAGCAAATTCCAAGATAAAAGGAAGAAAAATATTGTTTGGTGTTTAAAGAGAGAGACTTTGATGAAGTCTACTTTTTGAGATACTAAATTGAGGGTGTAAAGACACACACATGCTTGTAAATCCCAGCGCTTTGGGAGGTCTAGGTGGAAGGGTGCCTGGAGCCCAGGAGTTTGAGGCTGCAGTGAGTTATGAGCCACTGCACTCCAGCGTGGGTGAGAGTGAGACCTTGTCTCAAAACAGCAACAACAAGATACAAAATTGAGAAACTGTTACTTGAATATATACTTGAATATATATTGTCCAGCAGTGATGGAATAACAAGGAATGGATTTACCTTACTATTTTAAGCAACTAGAAAACTGGACAATATATGAAACAGCAGTTTGTAGGCACTGGGTAACATGCAGCACAAGACTGTGGTCACTGAAAGGTGGGAAACAAACCTGCTGAGTTCTATGGTTGCTCCAATTTATTATCTGGAGGTAGTTTTCAGGGTGTAGAGCAGGGATGGGGAGCCCAAATTAAAGCCTGGTGTCTTACTGAATTGAGAGGACAAGATGGGGATTGTTGGGGAGGGAAGATTGTCATAATTTGTGGGGTAGAGTACCAGAGATGTGGGAGTTGTACACAGAACTCCAGAGGCAAGTGGAGGAGTCTCCTGAAGTCAGGTTGAGGTCTGACCTACACATGCATGAGAGGAGAGCACCTGAGGCCAGAGAAAGAACCTCACTGGAAAGGAGCAGGCCAAATGATTCCTAGAACTCACACCGAGCTGGGAGTAGTCTGTGTTGCCATTAGCCAGAGTATATGCAAGGGCATCAAAAGGGCATGGCCTTTTGTAATGAGGCTAAATTAGCCCTAAGTTGAAGGGTACTCTGGGCCTACTCTAACAACGAAAAAGCAAGTCTTGGAAGATCCAGCCGATTTAAAGAATCTTACCTGTGTGTAAGTAAGTCCAGTGCTATTTAAGGAAATACACAAAATCTAAAACACAAAACTCACAATGTTAGGCATTCAATAAAATGACCAGGCATGCAAAAAACCAGGAAAATATGACATAATCAGGAGAAAAATCAACTAGATCCAGAAATGACAGAGATGATGGAATTAACAAAGACATGAAAACAGCAGTTACAAATATGTTCTTGGTTCAAAAAAGTAGAGGAAATGGTTAACATAATGGGAAGAGAATTAGAAGGTATATTTTTAAAAGACCCAACAGAACATCTAGAGTTTGAAATAAATTTTAAGGTACAATGGTGGCATTAACAAGAGTTGAGGCGTTGCACATCAGTGAACTTCAAGACAGCAATAGAAACTGTCCAAAATAAGAACAGAAAGAAAAATGGAAAAATTGATAACAGCATCAATGACTATAACAAGGACAATTGTTAGAGATAGAAAGTCTGACATATATGTAATTGGAGCCCCAGAAAAGAGGGAAAGGGGAGAACAGAAAAAAGATTGTAAAAAATAATGACCAGAAAATTTCCAAATTTGATGGAAACTGTAAGCCCACATATTTAAGAATCCCAAGGAGAATAACTATAAAGGTAACCACACCAAGACACATCATCATCACATTGTTGGCAACCAATAATAAAGAGAAAATCTTGAAAGCAGGCAGAGAAAAAATACACGTCATGTACAGAGTAACAGAGACAAGAATGACAGCAGACTTCTCATCAGAAACTTAGCAAATCAAAGGACAATGGAGAGACCTCTTTAATTTTTTTTTTTTTTTGGTCTGAGACAGTCATTCTTGCCCAGGCTGGAGTGCAGTGGTGTGATCTTGGCTCACTGCAACTTCCGCCTCCTAGGTTCAAGCAATTCTCCTGCTTCAGCCTCCCGAGTAGGTGAGATAACAGGTGCATACCACCACACCTGGTTAATATTTTTGTATTTTTAGTAGAGAAGAGGCTTCACTATGTTGGCCAGGCTGGTCTCAAACTCCTGACCTCGTGATCTGCCTGCCTCGGGCTCCCAAAGTGCTGGGATTACAGGTGTGGGCCACTGTGCCTGGCTTGGAGAGACATCTTTAAAGTACTTTTTAAAAAAAGCCTACTGGGGCTGGGTGCAGTGGCCAACACCTACAATCTCAGCAGTTTGGGAGGCTGAGGCAGGAGGATTACTTGAGTCCAGGAGTTTGAGACCAGCCTGGGTAACATGGCAAAACCCCATCTCTACAAAGAATGCAAAAATCAGCCAGGTGTGGTGGTACACCTGTGGTCCCAGCTCCTTGGGAGACTGAGGTGAGAGGATCGCTTTAGCCCAGAAAGCAGAGGCTGCAGTGAGCTGTAATTGAGCCACACTGCACTTTAGCCTGGGTGACAGAGTGAGACCCTGTCTCAAAAAAAAAAGCCTACTGGAACTTGTTGCTGGCAGACATCTACAAGAAATGTTGAAGTTGTTCAGGCAGAAGGCAAATGACAAAGGATTGAGAAATGCTAGAAATGGTAACTATGAAAGTAAAATAAGACAATTTTTTTTTTTCTTTTTTAATCTCTTTAAAAGATTGTTGTATTGAAGGTGATTGCTAACAGGTACAGGATTTCCCTTTTTGTGTGATCGAAATGTTCTGCAGTTAGTGGTGATGGTTGTGCAACATTGTGAATTAAAGAAACAGTAGCTTTAAAAAGATAGTTGTTTAAAGCAAAAATAATGCATTATAAGTTTTATAACGTGGGAGTAAAAGGTATGACAATAGCACAAAGAATGGAAGGGAATGGGAGGGGTGTAAAAAACCTTACTAATGCTTTATTTAGCTATTTATTTGACAGAGTATCACTTTATTGACCAGGTTCTATTTATTCATTTTTTTGATAGAGTATTGCTTTGTTGCCCAGGCTGGAGTGTGATGGCACAATCCCTGCTCACTGCAACCTCTGCCTCTTGGGTTCAGCAGTTCTGCCTCAGCGTCCCAAGTAGCTAGGATTTCAGGTATGTGCCATTACACCAAGCTACTTTTTCTATTTTTAGTAGAGGTGAAGTTTCACCATGTTAGCCAGGCTGATGCCTGGCTTGGTCAGCAAGTGGTCCACCTTCAGCCTCCCAAAATGCTGGGAATGCAGGCGTGAGCTACCATGCCTGGCAGAAACCTTAGTAAGGTTCCGAAGCTGTACCTCAAGTGGAATCATCAAATTTACATCTAGAAAATTAAAACAATTTATGTTGCCACTTCAAATGTATGGGAGTGCCAATGTAACCATATCCTTGTCCACGTGTGGTATTAAAAACATTGTCATCCAGATGTTTTTAAAAACTTGATTACCCTAGACACCCAATCCTCACCATGCTTGAAGGATATTTTATCTCTGAAATCCTATCAGAATCTCTGTGCCTTAAATTTGGCTAAAACATAAAATGTATACATTTATTTTTTTCCTTTCCTTCTCTTCCCCCTTTCTTCATAAGCATAGTTTTATTCAGTAATTTCTTTGGTGACTACTTCAGCTTCATTTGTTCTAGAATGTGGACATTTTGAAGACACATTCCATGTCTCTCATTCTGGTTGTATCATGACTGTAGTATACTAGATGCTCGACGCTCAATAAATTTGTCAAAAAAAATAAATACTGTTTTCTTTCTATACACAGTATTGGTAAGGTTGATTTGCATATTTCTAACATTTTTTTCTTTCATCTTGTTAATCTATTTTGTCCTTTTGATTCGAGTTGTAGGATCATTCAGTTACTGATTTTTTTTATGTTACTAATTTTTGTTTGGTTATATTTCATCTGCTACTTATTTTATTGCTGTTTTAAATTTGGCAAATCATGCTTTTCATCTCTGAAAATCTTTTCATCTCTGAAATCACTGTGAGACTGTCAAGTTTTTAAATTTCTTTCAGCTCTAGGACATTTAAACTTTAATATTAGTGTTTTTTAAAACCCCTTAGGACTGGAAAATAAGAGAAAATGGAGTACCCATTTCTTCCTTCAGTCCAGCCACTTCAACACACAATTAAAATGTGGTATTGATGCTGGACACAGTGGCTCGTGCCTGTCATCCCAGCACTTTGGGAGGCTGAGACAGGCAGATCCTGCGAGCCCAGAAGTTTGAGACCAGCCTGGGCCACATGGTGAAACCCCTTCTCTACAAAAAATTAGCCACACATGGTGGCTTGTACCTGTGACCCCAGCACTTGGGAGGCTGAGGTAGGATTGCTTGAGCTCAGGAGGATGAGGTTGCAGGGAGCTGTAACTGTACTCCAGCCTGAGTGACAGAGCAAGACCCTGTCTCAAAACAAACAAACAAAAAAAAAAACATGAAATTTTTATTAGTATAAAGTTAGGTCTAAGAGTTTTATTTGCAAAGATTACCATGTGGGAGTAATCTCTAGACATTTTTTATTTCCTCGCCTATTTTGTAAGACCCCCCAAAACTAGAGAACTGGAACATGAAAGCCAGCAGAGCTTGAATACACACTGCCATTTTTGAGAGGACCACAAATTCAGAACTTGAAAGAATTGGTTATTTCTTTCCTTAATTACACTTTGGAGTTTTGCCCTCGGGACCGAGAAATGAATGTGAGTTCCTCTTCCCTAGGAGTCCAGTCTAATGCTAGACGTACATGGTGATAAGCACAGCCAGTGTGACAGAAATCGGTGGTGTGAAGGTAAAGTGAAGAGATCCATAATTCGTGGTTGATGTTTTCCACTGAGGGGCCAGCATGGGTTTTATGCAGAATGGAGGACATTTGAGATTTCATTTTGGGGTAATAGGAGACTGTAACATGGGATGGGTAAAAAAAATTACAAAGCAATGCTTACGCTCAGGTTGGAAACCTTGAATTTGTACTGGTGCTAATTATGGTTTTTTTTTTACTAGTAGTATTTACCACCCCTGTATAGGGGTGGAAAATGAAACTAGTGTATTTACTCAAAATAGGCGATTTGAAGGAAAATGGAACTGAGCAAAGTAGTGCTTTATAATCAGCCCGTTTTTGGGATAAGACTGCTAGGGACTCATTACTTTTCACATTATAACGTGAAATTAATCATTAAAACCTTAAGTAAAAATGGAGGTTTTTGGCCAGGCATGGTGGCTCATTTCAGTAATCCAAGCGCTTTGGGAGGCTGAGGTGGGTGGATCACTTGAGGTCAGGAGTTCAAGACCATCCTGTTTACCAACAGGGTGAAACCCCGTCTCTACTAAAAATACAAAAATTAGCACAGTGTCCTGGCTCATGCTTGTAATCCCAACTACCTGGGAGGCTGAGGCGGGAGGATCACTTGAACCCAGGAGATGGAGGTTGCAGTGAGCCAAGATCACACCACATGCTCCAGCCTGGGAGACAGAGCAAGACTTTGTCTCAAAGAAACAAACAAATCAAAATACATGGTATGTTTCAGTCTGTTGCACGTACTCGCCTTGTCCAAGCTCAAATTGTCCCTGTTTTAGCCTGCAGTGCCACTTCTGCTTGGCTCTTGGGCCTTGTAACAATCCTGTTTATGCTTAGTTTCCTTGTTGTCCATTGTGACAAAATGTTCTTGGCTTATCTTGCCCAGCCACTTTTCCAAGAAGAATGTGAATGTTAAAAACAAAGGTTCAGGGCCCCAGTTGCACCCCAAACCAGCTTAATCAGAATCCCTGGTGGGTATAGGGCCTGGATACAGACAGGGTCCCCAGAGTGAAGTGCAGTGATGAGATCTCAGCTTACTGCCAACTCTGCCTCCTGGGTTCCAGTGATTCTCCTGCCTCAGCCTCCTGAGTAGCTGGGACTACAGTTGTGAGCCACCACTCTCAGCTAATTTTTGTATATTTAGTAGAAACAAGGTTTTGCCATGTTGGCCAGGCTGGTCTCCAACTCCTGACCTCAAGTGATCTGCCTGCCTTGGTCTCCCAAAGTGCTCAGATTACAGGTGTGAACCACCACACCCCACCAGGATACAGTTTTTCTTTAAAAGCACACCCAGCCTTGGATGGAAAACCACTTGAGTATGCTGCCTTATTGGGCTCTGTAAATACCTTATCTCTGCACAAGGCTGGGACTTTGAGTGGAGTCCTTGGCTAACGCTGTCATTGCTACATGGTGACCTTTCTTCCTCTCCTGCTTAAAGCTTGTGTTTTAGAATTTTGACCTGAATGCATCTGTGTTGAAAGCCAGGCTTGGTCTGTTATCCCAGGACTCCGTGTCGGTCCCTTTCCTTGCCTGTATGTTGAGTTGGGGCTCATCTTTGTGCCTCTGGGAAATAAGTTATTTGATAGCTTGCTGAGAGTCTCTCAGCACTTTCCCTTGCCCTTAGAATGAATACCAAAATATGTGGCTTGCAGTGTAGACTGTGCACAGCCTTCAGTGTAGACTGCTCAGGCCCCCTCTTGGTTCCTGGAGTCTGCCATGCTTCCTTCTACCACCAGGCTTTTGCACACAATGCTGTCTGCTGGGAATGCCTTGCCTTTCCTCATTACTTAGTTCTCCTCTACTCATCTTTCAGGTGCCAGCTTGACTGTCTTCCTCGGGGGAGCTTCTCTGACCTTGGTACACCAGAGCAGTCCCCATGTGCTGACTTTGTCTCATTGGTAATATTTCTCTACCTTCAGGACACATATCAAGGCTCAGAAGTTGCAGTTTTGCATTTGTGTGATCATTTGACGCATGTCTGTCTGGAGCCTGACTCTTTGGGGCTCACGTCCTGTCTCCACCACTTTTAGCTGTGGGACCTTGAACAAATCATTTCATCTCTGGTACCAAGTTTATTTCAACTGCAAAACAGGGATGATATAATACTTTCACCTACCTTGTAAGTTGGGGATGAGGATTAGATAGGGTAATTTGTGTAAAGCACTTAGAACAGAGCTAGCTATTAATAGAAGAGAATCTTGGCAGATGTTACTGATGATTACTGCAGTGGACCACAAGCTCCATACAGGCAGGGCTCATTTCTGTTTGTTTAGATTTGCGTGCAGGGTGCTTGGCACATGGATGGTGCTCAGGAAATATTTGTTGGATGAATGAATGAAGTGGAGATAATAGTAATACTAGGTTTAAAGAATTCCATGAGGATATAAAATAATGCAAGTATATAAGTTCTTGGTAGCATGTCTAGCTCAGAGTAGGTGGTCAACAAATATTCATTGCCTGAATGAGGAAAATGAGGACAATAGTAATACCAGCTTAGGAGGTTGTCGTGGTTATCTAAGGTAACCCTGTAGTACCTTATAGAGTGCCTAGCACATAGTAGGTGCTCAGAAAATATTTGTTGAATGAATGAGTGAAGTGGGGATGATGGTAACACCAGCTCCTAGTGTTGCTGCGGGGATAGAAGATAAAGCAGGTTGATAGCTTGTTGTATTGTGGTTGCACCTGGTAGACACTGTTGAGTCAAACGAGAGGAGGTGCTTTGAGTTTCTTTCTCCTGGGGCTTAGGAGAGAATCCTTTTGGGGTGCAGAATGGTATGAAGTGGACACTGGTCCTCTTGAAGGAAGAATGGACAGCTGACTACTCCTTGCCAAGCTCTGGCCTAGATGAAAAGTTGAATCGTTCCTTTCCTTCTTCCTCCCTAACCTGTTCTTTCTTTCCACAAGAATCCTTGCCCAGAGTCCAGCGCCTCCTTCCTGTCCAGGATCACCTTCTGGTGGATCACAGGGTAAGGCTGGGCCCCTGAGACCTCAGGGAGGTGGTGGGGAATGAATGAATGAATGAATGAATGATCATGCTGAGCTCCCTGCTTGACTTCTCTCTCCTTTGCTCTTCTGCAGAGTTGTCTAGAATCTGCCTGTGCTAGCCATGTTGTCTTAGAGACACCAACTCTGTCCCCCAAGTCCATCACCTTGAATATGATAAACACATGAGCCATTAACAGCTTAAATATCTGCAGAAGGCTTGGCCTAGGACAGCCATATACCGGACTGCTCTTGCTTTAGCTTCAGATTTAGGTATGTGTGTTTGTATGTATGTATGTATTTAATTTCTTGCATAAACATCATGTTCAACCTGACAGATTTGGCTCTTTAAAATATTAGGTATAGTTATTATTGACATCGTTCCCCTCCCATCCCCTACTCCTTTAAAATAATACCGTCTCACCATAGGAAACGTGGGTTTAAAAAAACACATGTCGGGCCGGGCACGGTGGCTCAAGCCTGTAATCCCAGCACTTTGGGAGGCCGAGGCGAGTGGATCACAAGGTCAAAAAATCGAGACCATCCTGGTCAACATGGTGAAACCCCGTCTCTACTAAAGCTACAAAAAATTAGCTGGGCATGGTGGTGCGTGCCTGTAATCCCAGCTACTCAGGAGGCTGAGACAGGAGAATTGCCTGAACCCAGGAGGCGGAGGTTGCGGTGAGCCGAGATCGCGCCATTGCACTCCAGCCTGGGTAACATGAGTGAAACTCCGTCTCAAAAACAAACAAACAAAAAAACAAAAACAAAAACAAAAAAAACACATGTGCAGATCAATAGTAAGGAAACACCCAGAGGCAACCATTTTCACCATTTTAGTACACCTCCTTCTGGTCTTCTTTTCTTTTTGAGATGAAGTCTCACTCTGTGTCCCAGGCTGGAGTGCAGTGGTGTGATCTTGGCTCACTACCACCTCTGCCTCCTGGGTTCAAGCGATTCTCCTGCTTCAGTCTCCCAGGTAGCTAGGATTACAGGCATGCACCACCATGCCTGGCTAATTTTCGTATTTTTAGTAGAGACAGGGTTTTGCCATGTTGGCCAGGCTGGTCTTGAACTCCTGACCTCAGGTGATCCACCCACATCGGCCTCCGAAAGTGCTGGGATTACAGGTGTGAGCCACAATGCCCAGCCACCATGTGGTTTTCTTTTTGTACATCTTTTTCTGCCCATTGTCAACATCGTATTGGGGATTATTTGAAGAATCTTTCTTTCAAATAATCATCTAATACCCATCATCGTTTTGGCTTTTGCATCTAATATGCATCGTCTTTTTGGCGTTTTGGAGACAGTCTTTCACTCTGTAGCTGACGCTGGAGCGCAGTGGCACAATCATAGCTCACTGCAGTCTTGATCTACTGGGTTCAGGTGATGCTACTGCCTCAGCCTCCTCAGTAGCTGTGACTATAGGCATGCTCCACCATGCCCAGCAGATTTTTGTATTTTTTGCAGAGATGGGGTTTCACCATGTTGCCCAGGCTGGTCTCCAACTCCTGAGCTCAAGTGATTCTTCCACCTCAGACTCCCAGAGTGCTGGTATTACAGGAGTGAGCCACCATGCCTAGTCTCATTCTTCTCTTTATGAACTTTTTACAAACATCTTTTTAAAAGATTAGATGTTTTAAATAATTTCTTCAAATTACCATTAAAGAACGTCACTGGAACAGTTGATGTAATTTGTATATGACTGCAGGACACCAGATGCATGCTAATAACATTCATTCTTGTTTTGGAAAATTGTGCTCCAGTTACATAAGAGCATGTCCTGGATTGTAAGGGGATATTCCCAGTTTTGGGGGGGGGTAAAGATATGTGGAGCCTACATCTTACCTTTTTTTTGGGGGGGGGGACAGAGTCTTGCTCTGTTGTCCAGGCTGGAGTGCAGTGGTGTGATCTGCAGCCTCTGCCTCCTGGGTTTAAGTGATTCTCCTGTCTCAGCCTCCTGAGTATCTGGGATTATAGGCATGCACCACCATGCCTGGCAAATTTTTGTATTTTTAGTAGAGATGGGTTTTCACCATGTTGACCAGGCTGGTCTCAAACTCTTGACCTCAGGTGATCCACCCACCTCAACCTCCCAAAGTGCTGGGATTACATGTGTGAGCCACTGTGCTAGGCCTCTAACTGTCTGAATGGTTTAGAAAAAGATGATGAGATGACGTGTTTGTGTGCGTGTGTGCATGTGTGTGTGTGTGCGTGTGTGTGGATAGAGACAGAATGTTACTATAAACTTGGCAATGTGTTAATAGTGGTGAGTTGAACGAATTCTTAGTATGATTTCAGTAATTTTTCTATAAGTTTGAAATTATTTTAAAACAAAAAATGAAAGTTTAACTTTTTGTTATAAAAGTGTTCAGTTGGCTGAGTGCGGTGGCTCATACCTGTAATGTTAGCACTTTGGGAGGCCGAGACGGGTGGATTACCTGAGGTCAGGAGTTCGAGACCAGCCTGGCCCATGTGGTGAAACCCTGTCTCCACTAAAAATACAAAAATTAGCCAGGCGTGGTGGTAGGTGCCTATAATCCCAGCTACCTGGGAGGCTGAGGCAGGAGAATCACTTGAACCCAGGAGGCGGCAGTTACAGTAAGCCGAGATTGCACCACTGTACTCCAGCCTGGGTACAGTCACATAGAAAGACTAATATAATAAAACTCAATAAGCTTATCACCCAGATTTCACGATTGCTAATGCTTTGTCATGTCAGCCTTTTTTTCCACCCCTAAACCTGTGTTCTTGCTGTTTGAAGTGTTTCTGTCCAACACAGAACATGTCCAGCTGACCATGTATGTTTGTTTAGCCAAAGAAGTCCCATTTGCAGGTGATTTTGGCTGTATTGAATTTTAGACTCTACCCCCTATGTAAGGCATGCCCCACTGTGCCATCTCTGTCATTCTTTTGGGAATCAGGTCAGGGCCTCCACTGTACATACCCTAACTTTTCAAATCTGAGACACCGTCAGTTGCGTGATACATTATTATTATGTGTAACAGTAAGAAAGAAAAGCAACTGCCAATTAAGGATGTAGGACGCATCCTGAGTCGGGATGAGCTGGAATGTGAGACTGCAAGTGACGTGAGGGCAGTGGATTGTGGCCATGGGGGCAGTAGGGTGGCTGTTTTTGTTTCTGTTGCCTGTTCTGGGGTAAGCTTACTATGGTAAGCTGTGACAGGGCCAGCCTGGTGCATTGGATTCTCCACAGACCCATTGGCCTTACAGAGAAAAACCCCAGACCCAGGTTCAGTTTTTCATTCTATTCCAGGGATGCCCAGGATACAGGCCTTCAGTCAGACCCAGGTGGTGGATCGAAATCTGGGACATCCATGGTGCCAGCCACTAGGACATCAGCAGAGGACCTTGTGACCCTGGTAGGAGGCTGGGTGGTCCAGGTGATGGGAGAAATTGTCTCGTGGGAGACAGATAGAGCTTGGGCCTCCATGGCTAAGCATTGTACGGAAATGGCCCATGTCCATGACCCAGTTGAAGGTTGTTGGCAGGCAGAGGTGGGGTCCCTGTTTATTACATGGAGACAGAACTAGTAGGATGGATGGATGGTTGGATGGATAAATAATAGAGTGGCAGATGATAGGTAGATGATAGATGGATAGATAGTGGATGCATACATGATAGGTGGATGGATAGATGATAGATAGATGGATGATTGATAGATGATGGATGAGTGGATGGATTGAGGGTGAGAGGGGATCTACTAGGGAAACTGGATCATGTGATTATGGAGAAGTCCTATGCTAGGCTATCTGCAAGCTGGAGACCCGAGAAGCTTGTAGCATGGCTCAGGCCAAGTCTGAAGATCTCAGACCTAGGGAAGCTGATGGTGGAATTCTCAGTCCACAGAGAACCTGGAATGACTGGGGTAAGTCCCAGAGACCAGTTCTGGAGTTCTGATTTCCAGGTGCAGGAGAGGATGACATCCTGGCTGCAGAAGAGAAATCACATGAATTTACCATTTTGCTGACTTTTTCTTGTGTCTGGACCCTCTGCTGATTGGGTGGTGCCCAGTCACATGGGGTGAGAATGGATCCTCCTTATTGAGTTCACTGATTCAAATGCCAGTCTCATCTGGAAACACCCTCAGAGGCACACACTCAGAAATAACACTTTACCAGCCATCTGGGTATCCCTTGACCCTGTCAAGTTGACTCCTAATATCACCTATCACCTGGATTCCTTCAGCCTCACCTGCAGTGTTCTCCCTGCTATGAAGGCCACATTTGTAACATGGACTTCAGCATTCCTCATCACCAACACCTCTGCTGATTGCCTGGCTCGGCTTCCTTTCGTGGAAGAAGGATGCCCACCTTTGTGTTAACTGGAGCTTGCCAGGCGAGCAGATTGTTGGAGACACCATGGGAGAAGCAGAGCCTCGGGAGGGGGACGGAGTTTGAATTAAGAAGCTCCTTCACTGACCTGGCTCTTAATTCACTGAGCAGGTGAAACTGACTGCTGTTTTTGTGCTTAGCAATGTTTAGTCCCTGAGGGTTCAGGAAGTAGAACAAAACACATACTCTTTTTTTTTTTTTTTTTTTTTTTGAGACGAAGTGTTGCTCTGTCACCAGGTTGGAGTGCAGTGGTATCATCTCAGCCCACTGCAACCTCCACTGCCTGGGTTCAAGCTATTCTCGTTCCTCAGCCTCCCAAGTAGCTGGGATTACAGGTGTGCGCCACCATGCCTGACTTATTATTTTATACATGTATTTTTTGAGACAGAGTTTCACTCTTGTCACCCAGGCTGGAGCGCAATGGTGCAATCTTGGCTCACCACAACCTCTGCTTCCTGGGTTCAAGCGATTCTCCTGCCTCAGCCTCCCTAGTAGCTGGGATTGTAGGCATGTACCACCACACCTGGCTATTTTTGTATTTTGAGTAGAGACAGTGTTTCTCCATGTTGGTCAGGCTGGTCTCAAACTGCCAACCTCAGGGGATCCGCCTGCCTTGGCTTCCCAAAGTGCTGGGATTATAGGTGTGAGCCACTGTGCCTGGCCTTTTTATTTATTTAATTTTAATAGAGACAGGTCTCACTGTGTTGCCCAGGCTGGTCTCCAACTCATGGCTTTTAAAGATCCTTCTGCCTCAGCCTCCCAAGTAGCTGGGATTACAGGCATGATCCACCATACACAGCTGAGTTCTGGTTTATAACAACCTAGGCTGCCCTGGGGAGGGTGGATATTAGGGATGAGAGTGAAGGCAGGGAGACCTGGGTGGGCACCTCAAGGCCTGTCCATGAAGTTCTTTCATGCCTCACTGGGAGCCTCTATTATTATGACACAGGGTCTCACTCTTTTGTCCAGGCTGGAGTGCCGTGGTGCCATCTCAGCTCACTGCAGCCTCCATCGCCTAGGCTGGAGTTATCCTCCTGCTTCAGCCACACGAGTTGCTGGGTCTATGGGCACGCGCCACCACACCTGGCTAATTTCTTTTTGTAGAGATGGTATCTTGCCATGTTGCCCAGGTTGTTCTTGAGCTCCTGAGCTCAAGCAATCTACCTAACTTGGCCTCCCAAAGTGCTGAGATTACAGGCATGAGCCTCCATTTATTACCCAGAGCATTTTCTGAAAATTCAGTGAGATAAATGTCATAATAAGCTGTCCCCTAGTCCTGAGTAAATGCTGGGCAGGTTTTAGTTGTACAAGTTGTATTTATTCATCTCTACACTTCCATCTTGCCAGGGAGGGTGTGGTGAGAACTGGCTCAATGGGCTTGAAAGCGGGCCACCTGAAAGGGGGCTGGCTCTGTGAGTACCATCGTGTTTAGGGATGCTTAGCTTGGGGCCAGGACATCATTTCCTAGGAACATTGACAGATGGATTACTTGCTTAATTCCCAGAGGCATAAGCCAGATCTGGCACGTAACCCCTGTGGAACCGGAGACAGTGACAAGAACAACCCTGTCCTAGGCTGGAATTTCCTAGTTTGGCCCTTTACACACAGATCCCTTTAGTTAACCAGAGAAGGGAATGCAGCCCGTGCAGCCCTGGGCTGCTGGGTTTCCTAGGCTCAGGGACCCAGATGAGGGAGGCCTGGGCTTGGGGGTCTGCATGGCTTCTTGGACCCCTTTACAAAATTTCTTCACCCCTGAGTGACTTCCTCTCAAAAGTCAGGTGTGCTGGGGCACAGTGGCTCATGCCTGTAATCAAAGCACTTTGGAAGGTGGAGGTGAGAGGAGGTCATGAGTTCGAGACCAGCCTGGCCAACATGGAGAAACCCCGTCTCTACTAAAAATACAAAAATTAGCTGGGTATGGTGATACTTACCTGTAATCCCAGCTACCTGGGAGACTGAGGCATGAGAATTGCTTGAACCTGGGAAGGAGAGATCGCAGTGAGCTGAGATTGCACCACTGCACTCCAGCCTGGGGGAAAGAGTGAGAGTCCATCTCAAAAAAAAAAAAAAAAAAAAAAAAGGAGCAGGCAGGTGTGAGCGATCTCCCTGCTTCTACCTTTGGGTTTGAAAGCCCAATGCTTCATTGGTTTGTGTGCAATCATTTTATGTCCCTTTTTTTTGTGTATGGCCTCTTAGAGCGTAGGACCATTTTGGATTGTGGTTTCTGCTGGCATGACTATAAAATGCTTCTGTGACTCTGGAAGAGTTTGGCAGTTTTTTTTTTTTTTTAAAGTTAGACACAGTGACCATACAGCCAGCCACTCCCTTCCCAGACATCCACCCAAGAGAGCTGAGAACATATGTTTATAAAAGACTGATACAGGAACATTCTTAGCTACTTTGTTTGTGATAACCCAAACTGGAGGTAAGCCAGACATCTATTAGCAAGTGAACAGACCGATTTACCCGTTATGTGCATCTGCACAACTGAATACTAAGTTATGTACAAGAATGAACTCTTGGCTGGGCACAGTGGCTCATGCCTGTAATCTCAGCACTTTGGGAGGCTAAGGTGGGTGGATCACCTGAAGTCAGATTAAGACCGGCCTGGCTAACATGGTGAAACCCCATCTCTACTAAAAATACAAAAATTAGCCAGGTATGGTGGTATGCACTTGTAATCCCAGCTACTCAGGAGGCTGAGGCACAAGAATCACTTGAAACCCGGAGGCAGAGGTTGTAGTGAACCGAGATGGCACCACTGCACTCCAGCCTGGGTGACAGTGAGACTCCATCTCAAAAAAAAAAAAAAAAAAAAAAAAAAAAGGATGGTCATGGTGGCTCACGCCTGTAATACTAGCACTTTGGGAGGCCAAAATAGGTGGATCACCTGAGCTCAGGAGTTCAAGACTAGCCTGGGCAACATGGTGAAACCCCATCTCTACTAAAAATACAAAAATTAGCTTGTCATGGCAGCTTGCACCTGTAGTCCCAGCTACTCGGGAGACTGAGGCAGGAGAATCAGTTGAACTAGGGAGGTAGCGGCTGCAGTGACTGGAGATCGTGCCACTGCCCTCCAGCCTGGGTGACAGAGTGAGAATTCGTCTCTTAAAAAAAAAAAAAAAAAAAAAATGGCTGGATATTGTGGCTCATGCCTGTAATCCCAACACTTTTACACTTTGGGAAGCCAAGGCGGGTGGATCACCTGAGATTGGGAGTTCAAGACCAGCCTGACCAATATGGAGAAACCCCATCTCTACTAAAAATCCAAAAAGAAATTTGAAGAGAAATAGAGTTTGTCAACGTATCCTGGTAAAGTCAAGGGACTAGGGTGTAAGAAGAATATGATGTACAAGGCAGAATGCAGGGGCACTGGAGCTAGAAGTGATCTTAGGGAACACGGAGTCACAGAAGAGCAACGAGATGCCATTTCTTGCTCAACTCCAGTCCGCTGGCAGCAGTCATGTGGAGGGCTGCTTGAACATAACTCAGTGGGAAAGAACGCCATGAGTGACTGGGTGTCTGCTGTGTGCATGAGAAGGAAGGGAAGGGCCTAGTATTTGACATGTTTGAGATCTAACCCCTTCATTTTCCGTGTGACAAAATCTAGAGCCAGGGAGGTAAGCTAACTGGCTTTGGGGTCACACTGTGAGCTGGCAGTAGAATGTGGCAGGTGACCTGACTCTCAGAAGAACATTCCTCTAAGCCAGGGGCTGGCCAAAAATGTTCTGAGGTCCACATACGGCTCGTGAACGCAGCATGGATTTCATTTTTTAGTTTTTTTGAGATGGAGTCTTGCTCTGTTGCCCAGGCTGGATTGCCGTGGTATAACCTTGGCTCAACGCGACCTCCACCTCCCAGGTTAAAACAATTCCCTTGCCTCAGCCTCCCAAGAAGCTGGGATGACCGTCATGCTCCACTGCACCCTGCTAATTTTTTTGTGGGGGCACAGCGTCTCACTCTTTTGCCTAGTTGGGAGTGCAGTGGTATGATCTTGGCTCACTGCAACTTCCGCCTTTTGGGTTCAAGTGATCCTCCTGCCTCAGTCTCCTGAGTAGCTGAGACCAAAGGTACGCACCACCATGGCCAGCTAATTTTTTTGATTTTAGTACAGACCGGGTTTCACCATGTTGGCCAGGCTGGTCTCAAACTCCTAGCCTGAAGCAACCCACCTGCCTCAGCCTCTCAACGTGCTGAGATTACAGGCATAAGCCACAGTGCCCAGCCAGATTTCATATATATATATATATATATA